>NC_056737.1:426935053-427235053 GCF_019279795.1 Protopterus annectens
TCTGCTCATTTTTAACTGCAGCAAGTTTACATTTTCAAGGTAGTCCTAAATAGTTTTTCAATTTCCTTTAGTTTTATGTTTTTGAGCATACAAATATACGTAATACTCTTTAAAACATGTCTAAAAATTTCAAGAGCATGTAGTTAAAACACCAGCTTGGAAAAGTCTCTCATTTTAACCACTTCTGTGTGTTGTCTGCTGTCTCATTCTCTGTGATCTACGTGTATTTTCGAAGTTACTATCACTTATAGCCGTTTTCTAAATTCAGTGTGTCCCTACAAATGTCCATTCATCCCATGGTAAGACTTTAATCTGAAACACCATCTGTCTGGTTGGTGATAGCCCAAGTGGATACAAAAGATTCTAGTTGTTAAAAAAGAGTAGGGGTAGTTTCTTGGTGCCTTGGCCAAATTTCCCCTTGTAGAAATACCAACTCGAGTCTCACCTGAAAAGAGGCCACCAGCCTAGTGGGATTAACCCGGTCAAAAAAGTATAAAAAATAAAATAAATAATATCTAATTTTTTTCTTTGTTTGAGCTAGCTTTTTGATAGTATCAAATTATGTTCTTTTATTTCAAGTAAATGGTCATATCTCTGGAACCGTAAGGGATACTAAAGAATTGTAAATGGCAAACTCTTTAATACAAACTATTTATTTTTAGAGTGGTAGTATTATTTAGGTCCTAGGTGTTAAACTGGATATTTTAAGTCACAGTAAATACAGTAACTATTGTGTGTGTAATATTTTATAAATAGCTTACAATATCTCTGCAGCTACTCAAATTACACACACAATGTCAGCTGCATTTTGCTCATCCAGTTGAGAGATTTCATACGAAGTCAAACAATTCTGTCTGTGCTTCTTGGTTGTTGAGGTATTTAGAAAAAAGATATAATTTATGACAATATAAATGTTATATGAACAAAAATGAAAATCTCTCTTTACCTGCACTAGACAGAGGCCAGATATTAATATAGCTGCTTTTACCATTGTGCAAGTTTTAAGATGAAATCCTTTAATGATTTGTATGTGTCATGGTTTTGGAATTATTATTTCAAATATCAACAAGCAATATTTTAACTCGTAAAGGCATCAGTAGGATGTAACTGTAGAAACACCGAGAGGCATCACTTGGTTGTAATGAGTTACTGTAACCACATTTACTTGTGCTGTGCAAAAAAAAAAATCCTTTCCCTTTCTCAGGAAATACTAAACTTTCCATTTATTATTGGAGTATCAGAGATATTAAGTTGTTACATTTCATGGTACCATTGATATTAGTTATTAAGATCAAGTGTCCGCTTGTATTATAGATCTCTTATATGAAGATTCCTTCCACATCCCAAAAAGATGGTGCTAGGTGGGCTCCCTGACAGAAGTGAAAGACCCAGTTCAGCAAGTGCCAGCACTTTGTCCAAGTCCCAGTTTATTTTTCAAACAGCAGCAAATTTCAGTGTCATTGTTGCACATTTAAAGTGTTTTCTGCAGAGCACTTCACTCCCATCCCCCACTGTGGGGGAATGGCTAGGCTCTGCCCTCACAACTCTTCTAGTCGCATACAATAAATACAGGATTGCTGAAATCACCGGGGGGGGGGGGGCAGTTCAGGTACTACAGCCTAGGAGTTAGTACATAGTACTCACCTTTGCACATTTTGCTCCACTATTCCAATGAGTCCAGTTACAGCCCTCAGAATTTCAATAGGCATCAGGTAGGTGAATTGGTGATGCTCAGATTGCCTCTAAGAGTGCCTATGTTAGTGTTCTATGTTCAGACATGGGCTGGTATCCAGTTAGAGATGGTTTCCTGTCTTATGCATCTTCTTTGAGGTGTAGGCTTTAGCTGTCTGTAATCCTGAGTTGGTTAAAGCAAGTAGTAAAAGTGGAAATATAGTTATAAAGAATATGCATATCTGATTTGTGTAAACTTGGGCTAAAGCATTTAATAAGCTTAGGTTAAAGTCTTAAATGAAGTATCACAGGTCAGACCTATGTGCTTCTATGTTGAAAACTAATGAGAATATTTTGAAGTTAGCACAGTGTCTATAAAGTGTAAAGAAATGATTTCTACCTCCTACAGTTTTTATTTGCCCGTATCATACTTGGCTTTTGCCTTTTTGGGGGGAGGAGATCAAGTTATGAGGCAGTCTGCTGATGGATTGAAAATATTCCTTGTTGTTTTTCCTGTATTCTTTCCTTTACGTCCCCCTCCCTTTTTTATTTAAATAGTTAATGTTTGTAAATTGCTTAACTAGATGAAGTTTTTGTGTGTGGTGGTGGGGCAACTGGATAAGGCATAGATGTGTATAATGATCCCTTTGGAAAGTTTTGATGTCAGGTGGGAACTGTCCCCATATGCAGGGGAAGCTGCAAAGAAAACCATTTCACCTTTTTTGGAGGTTAACTGTAGGTCTGTTTAGTTATGCTGGGTTGTTTTTTAGTGCTGGAGAGGGTATTGTGATTGAAGGAATCTGTTTTTGGCCAGTGGTGGAGAGTGTCATCTAAACAGTGGTTAGTGAATCTGTTTGCATTGAAGTATTGGAAGATTATGTTGTAAAATGAATGTCAATGTGGGTGGTCAAATGTTCAATTAGTTGCATGTGTTTAATATCTGCAGAGGCAATTGAATAGTCACTTGACTGCAAAATTCTAGTATTACTTTGTGTTAGATTGCAGTACAATGGGGAGTGGGAATTTGCTCTTTCTCTGCTGTTGTGCAGTATTGGTACTGGTATGTGTAAGTAGCAGGGTGTGAGGGTGCATGGGAGGCTTGTCTCCTGTAAGAAATACTTTATAGCAGATTATTGTGTCAGTTCAAATAACACGTTTTGATCTGGTTAGCCCAATCAATTTGTTTTCGAACATTTGTTTGATTAGATGAAGCGCATTCAGTGAGATGCATTTATTGGGGGGGGGTGGTAGTCAGGAATTATGAAGCAGTTGATTTGTTCGAGAACTGCTTGTGAGTGTTTTTTTGTCGCTGGGGGGACCCTTACTAAATAGCGGTTGATTGTATGCCATATCGTGCATCAGACTACATATGCTGTACATGGTATAGCTTGAAAAGTTAGTGTGGTAATTTAGTGAGATATTAAGTATTTTTGTTTGTGTCTGAAAGAGTTGAATTACTTGTGGAAAGAGTAGGAACTGGGTTTATTCCAGTGTAGAGGAATTGTATTGTCTAAATTTATTACCTCCTGCTCGGTCTTTGGAGAAGTACTGTGGTATTTTGAGTTTTTGCAAGATGTCAGATGCTTTGATTTACTTTTGAGGAACTGGTTTTATTTTTATATCCCTTGTTATAAACTATTCAGAGCCAGTGGTGAAGTCACCTGAAAGATGGATTTTATGAGGTTCTTTCCCGATTTAGAAAATTACCAAGTATCATGTAATTGTTGCTTTTATTAGGAAAGTTTGAACTTAGACTAATATATGGCAGTAATATGATGTGAAGTGAATTGGCAGCTGTGCGATAGGAGTATTTTTATTTTGCCAGAGACGGTCGGTGCAGAGCAAGTTATTTGATATCTATAAAAACGATGGCTGAGAGTATAGCTGGCCACAGTACTCTGGTCACATTAACGATGAAGAGAATCACTGTGAGCTTTTGATTGTCTCCTGTAGTAAAGGCATTAGGCTTTTGCTTGGTGCCATTCTATTTTACTCTGCTGTTATAGTTGAAATAGATGTTAAGCCAAAAAAGTGACTTGGGATAACCCTGTAGTATTGAATACATTTTTGCCTGTGATTACTACTTCATTCATCTTTAACATCTGTAATTTTGTAGACCATTACAAATAAAGTGTACTGCTTCATACTACTTACTTCTAAAAGGGAACTTCATGGTACTATTTAGCAAAAGTAGACTGTCTTCCAGGTAGGGATGGAGAAAACTTCCTGTTAGTGTGAGTGAAGACTTCCCATACAAACTCCAATTACTGGACCACTGGTCTCTGGTGGCATACAGTCGTTGCATTTGAAGCATTGCCTGCAACCTGTGCTGTAGTCTGAGTGAATTACTGGCTTACACTGGGCTAAGTAGCAGACTAGTCAAAAGCAATATGAAGAGTGCAGATGTTGCTTTCCTCCTTCATTAAGGGTAAGCAGCATCCTGAGTCTGTTCAGATCTGCTTAATACCATTGTGTAATATCCAGATGGATGCAATTTCTTCATTCGCCATGTCTGATATGGTACTACTTGGTCATATAATTAATTCGTCGGTACACGTCTGAATTGTAAACTAGGCTTGTCTTTGCTACTTCCATTGTAATAATTTTATACTTTGTAGTAATGTATTGTACTGTAGACTGCATTTGGGAATATATATATATATACACATTATTTCTTTAATGTTTGTGTGTGGGTATATATATATATTTGTATATGTGTGTGTGTGTGTATGCAGATATATATATATATATATATATATATATATATATATATATATATATATATATATATATTATCTGTGCATGTGTGGGGTTTTTTTTGTGCGTGTAAGTGGTTGTAATACTTTTGAGCGAAACACAAGTCAACTTGCTTTGGTCAACAGAAAGAGATGGTCATCAGGTATTTGAGATTGACAATCCCTGGGTAGGGGAATATGCCCTATCCCCGAGAATTGTGCTATCTTGGAGTTGTTATATATAATTAGTTGGGGAAGTGGATGTGGCTTGCCTAACTACAAAAACACTTGCTTTTTATTTTGCGTAGTCGCCTGTTCAAGTTTTATTGACAGTTATGCTTCAGTTCATCAGTAATAGAGTTTCTGCTCTTTTTACTTTTGTATTTCATCCAGAGGGCATCACCAGTCTGCAACATCCTCTTTGTGCATGCCAAACTGTCATTCTCTTACACTTTTCATTCACTTGCATTTTCACCTGCCCTTAACATCTCCTTGTTTTGATCAGAAAGCTCTGTCTGCCACTCATTGGGAACCTCAACAGGAAAAAGAAAAAAAAATGAACATCTTTCTTTCTGTAAACATACATATTTTAGAACCCCTCTCTTTATTTGTTATTGTGGCTTATAAAGTAAGTTGACATACCTGGCAGTCTTACTTCATGTAATTTTCCCTCCATATTGGTATTTATTCCATCTTTTTCTATCCATGCAATATATTGTAATTGTTTTTTTTTTTTTACCAGCCCATACAGCCCATCTTGCTCATGTACCACCTCATATTCACAACCGTACAACTAACACGGAGTGAGGAAACATTAAATCACTTTTTTCAGTGTTGTAGTTTCAAGATTGCTTATATACCTGCCTGTCACCATCAGTCTGTAAAGCAGAATTGGAGCAACTGGCCATCTGTTTGCATCGTACATCTCCACTGTCCCTGTACTCTCTCTCACATACATTTAATTCTAATGGTACACCTATCCAGATAGAGCAGCCACCACTGTCCCTGTATTCTCTCTCACATACATTTAATTCTAATGGTACACCTATCCAGATAGAGCAGCCACCACTGTCCCTGTACTCTCTCTCACATACATTTAATTCTAATGGTACACCTATCCAGATAGTGCAGCCACCACTGTCCCTGTATTCTCTCTCACATACATTTAATTCTAATGGTACACCTATCCAGATAGAGCAGCCACCACTGTCCCTGTATTCTCTCTCACATACATTTAATTCTAATGGTACACCTATCCAGATAGAGCAGCCACCACTGTCCCTGTATTCTCTCTCACATACATTTAATTCTAATGGTACACCTATCCAGATAGAGCAGCCACCACTGTCCCTGTATTCTCTCTCACATACATTTAATTCTAATGGTACACCTATCCAGATAGGGCAGCCACCACTGTCCCTGTATTCTCTCTCACATACATTTAATTCTAATGGTACACCTATCCAGATAGAGCAGCCAGTAGTTTAATATGATATACAGCCTTAAAGTTAGTTGACCTTTCCTTCATTTCATTATTTTCTGTAATGAACTTGCTTTCCATTTTTGTATCTTAATACTACAGATGCTGCTTTTGAGTTCCTCTCATCCCGTAAACACTTTTTACATCTAGCTTTCATTTTCATATAATATCCAGTCATTCATACCATCAACTTATAATTCACTTGTATAATTTGAAATCAATAATAGGCCGGTGTTGAACATACATTTCTGTTGAGGTACTCAATCACTTTCACATGACACATTTCAGTACAGAATAGTAATCTTTATTGCAAGGAGAAACACGTTCATGTGAGACTAGGATATTGAGGTCCTGTCTCCGTAAACTATAAATTCATGGAATTTTTATACTTTCTTTCATTAAAAGCAGCATTATTATAATAATCGTACAACCACCACTGACCAGTTAAAAATGAACACTACAGCATTAATTTTGCTAACTAACATCTCCTGACTCAGTTGTTTATGACTTTCCCTATTACGCATGAGTACTGAATTCCATAATCAAACTTTTGCAGAGAACAAAACATTTTACATTTCTACCCTGTCAGCAATTACTAATACTAGGCAAGAAATTCCATTTTTGCAGTAGCAAATGTGTCCAGTAAAGTCATTGATAGTTGAAGAAGCATTACTGTAAAGGGGGTAGAAACATGTTTATTCTTTCAATTTTTAGCAAGAAAAACAAGACAAAAAGTAATAAAAAGTATGATTCCTATACCAGTGACTGATTCAGAACTTCAGTCAAATACTCCCATCATGTGCAGTAGGTATATGCATACAAACCTAGCAGTTGCTAACATTTGAAGGTCTGTGCATAAGTATGCAAGGCAGCAAAAAAAAAAAAAGGATTAAATATAGGATGCCATTCAGGTGCTTTTGATTAGATGTTAATTACATGTCTATCTCTATTTTTAGCAGTGTGTATGTCTATTAAGAAATGATTCAGTACTTAAAGTTCCAGTAGTCACAGATGATGACACGGTCAAGAGAGCAACTAATTCCTCATTTTAGATTTTATTAGTTCTTCTTGTATTGTTTTTTTTTTTCTTTTTGTTATGTATTTAACATAGTTTTTAATATATGTACACTAGTACACTAGGCACTACTAGAATTTTTATACATTTTTAACATGTTCAGATTTTTATATAAATATATATTATAGACTTATGAGTTAGTTTAGGCTATTTTAGGATATTTTACACTTTTAATAATACATGAATAAAAACTGTTTTTAATGTCATTTAATTTACATACATAACTGACGCTAAAAGAAATTGCGTTTTACTGTTTCTGTTATAAAAGAAGGGGCTTTAAAGAAGTTGTTTTCTGATGATGTCTCGGTACGTAAAGGGACGAAAAACACAGTGAATCAAGTTAAGCGTTTTAAGTATAGTGGACGTGTTTCAGCCAATTATTTTTACTGGCATTTACCTAGAACCGTGACTTGGTGGACTGCTTGAATTGTATGCTCGGCTTGACTGCACCTCCGATGGTGTTGGATATTCAAAATAATAAAAACTACAGTAACTGTCCCAATGATAAGTCCATAAGAGAAAGAAGTGTATATTGGGGCTCTAGAGGGTCTTGAAGAAAGTACAAACAAGGATGTTGAGTTGGTTGTCCATAGTTCATACAAAATCGATCACCAAAACAGTCTCTGACCAAAGACTTCAATTGCAGATAGTTTTGGCAAGGAATTTCTATTAGATAAAGCAATTTCTATGTCTGTGTTCAAAAGGCACAAGGAAACTGTAATACTGGATTGGGAAGTAAGAAGAAATGCTGTTGATGTTGAAGATGAATCACAGGAGTTTAGGTCAGACAAGGATGAAGTAGCAGAGTCACATGATTTAACGTCATGATCTGGTAAAAGGGGTAATTTAACTATATTTAGTTCTGGATCTGGTCTAGATGGTGGATATGAAATCAAGGTGGATGGCAAACAGCTCACAGTTCATTACGGATTTGGTATGGATGGCAAAACGTCATTGGCTGTCACTTCAGATACAACAATGCCCCTGGCTTTTTATCTGGTTCTGCTGCTTCATGTAGTATGATGTCAATGGAATCTAGACTGTACTCATCACAAGGGAGGGTCTCTTGACATATGAGACGTAGATCCAGGTGGAGAAGCTATCACCAGGGATAGCAGTAGCATTTGTGAGCAAAACAAAGTATGGTCCTTTCCATCTGGGGCTAAGTGAGTTTCTTCTGGACTGTACTTCAGTGAAGAGAAATTCTTCTGGTTGCAGGTCATGATGGCCCTTTTCTGTGGGTGGTTGGACTGCATGCAGAACAACACACTGGTATTTCTGCAAAATAGAGCAGAGAGATTTGTAGTACCAACGAACAGATTCATCAACTTCTTCGTTATAAATTTTTGCAGAGGGGTGTAGTAGGCAGTGTCATGGGTTTGCGTATGAGAATGTCATGAGAGGAAAATTTTCTAGTAGCACTAACTGCACATCTTGTACTAAATAAAACTAAAGACAAAGCTTCTGGCCACTTAAGGCCAATTTCCTCCCAAACTTTAGCTAACCTAGTTTTCAGTGTTTGATTGGCTGTTTCCACTATTCCTGGAGCATGTGATCTATAGGGACAATGAAACTGTTATTTGACATTCAGGATTCTGCAAATTTGCTGTATCACTTCACTAGTAAAATGCATGCCCCTGATCAGATTGTATACAACAGAGAACACCAAATCTAGGAATTAACCCAGTCAAAAATGTCTTTGCTACAGTGTTTGCATTGTTTTTCACTCAAGGATATGCTTCTACTCATCCAGAAAAAATGTCGACCACAACTAACACATATCTAAATTTCTGCACTTGAGGAAGTTCAGTGAAGTCCCACTGCAGATAACAAATGGTCCAAAGGCTTTAAAAATTATTTTATTAGTGCATTTTTGCCCAAATGAAAAGTTAGATTAGGCTTTTACCAGTTGATTTAAGAATTTTTTGGGGGGGCTATGAATTGACTGACCAGATGGTGCCATAAAAGGTCCGGAGAGCAACTTAAAAAAAGGCAAAATTATTTTTCTTTGACTGCTGCAAAAATATAACCTGAAAAGGGTAAAACAATGCATCCTGACTTGCTGTCATATCTGCAAAAGTTTTACCCTTTGTCCCAAATGAGTTGTCTTATGTGCGGCACAATTTACCACATCTACAGTGGATATAAAAAGTGTACACACCCCTGTTAAAATGCTAGGTTTTTGTGATATAAAAAAATGAGACCACAATAAATCATTTCAAAACTTTTCCCACCTTTAATATGACCTATAACCTGTACAATTCAATTGAAAAACAAATCTGTTAGGGGAAAAATATAAAAAATAAAAAAAGTACAGTAGGCTGGTTGCATAAGTGTGCATGCCCTTAAACTAATACATTGTTGAAGCACCTTTTGCTTTAATTACAGCATTCAGTCTTCTTGGGTACACATCTGCACTCAAAGAGACTCTGATTAACCCCAAATAAAGTTCAGCTGTCCTAGTAGGATGTTCCTGATATTTACTCAGTTGCCTGCTGCAGAAAAAGCCGTGGTTCGCAGAGAGCTTACAAAGCATCAAAGGGATCTCATTGCTGAAAAGTATCAGTCAGGAGAAGGGTACAAAAAAATTTCCACAGCATTGGATATATCATGGAACACAGTCATCAAAAAGTGGAGAAAATATAGGACAACAGTGACGTTTCAAATAACTGGGCATCCCTCCAAAATTGATGAAAAGACCAGATGAAAACTGGTCAGGGAGGCTGCCAAGAGACCTATAGCAACACTGAAGGAGCTGCAGGAATTTCTAGCAAGTACTGGTAGTGTACTACATGTGACAACAATCTCCCATATTCTCCATATGTCTGGCCTAAGGGGTAGGGTTGCAAGGCGGAAGCCTTTTCTTACACAGAAAAAAACTCCAGGCCCAGCTAAAAGTTGCAAATTAATACATAGTCTCCCAAAAGCATGTGAAAAAATGTGTTATGTCTGATGAGAACAAGGTTGAACTTTCTGGCCATAATTCTAAAAGTTACGTTTGGTGCAAAAACAACACTTCGCATCACCAAAAGAACACCATCCCCACGGTGAAGCATGGTGGTGGCAATATCATGCTTTGGGGTTGCTTTTCTTTAACTGGAACTGGGGCTTAAGTCAAGGTGGAGGGAATTATGAACAGTTTCAAATACTAGTCACTTTTGGCCCAAAACCTTCATGTGTCTGCTGGAAAGATGAAGAGGAATTTCACCTTTCAGCACAATAGTGACCCCATGCATACATCCAAATCAGCAAAAGAATGGCTTCACCAGAAGAAAATTAAAGATGTTCTTCGTGTTTCACTGTTGCAGTTATCACATTTGGGTTATCTGCTTGCAGGTAGCCCTCAGTCGGCCTGATTATCAAAGTCTTGGGTCCTGCGTCGGTTGCTGTCTCATCTTCCATGACATCTGGTTGTTAGGGGTATAAAGCATGCAGCCGATGCTATTACATCAGTCTTTCTTGCCATGCGGTGCCCGAAGCAAAAGCAGTTCGCAAGTGCCGGGCGGCCGATTCCTGAAATATTCGTTTTTGAGTTTTAGATCCGAAGTCTTCAATTAAAAGCTAAGTACCCCGTTGGGGATCCTTTTTCTTGCTCTAAACCGATGTCAGTAAAAGTTAACAATTGTATTTCTTGTGGAAAGCAAATACCTCATAAAGATTTTCATTCGTACTGCATTCCTTGCCTAGGCCCCAGACCACGACGTACCTCGCTGTTGGTTTTGTGCCTTATTCAAACCTCATAATATTCGTCGTCAGTTCATTTTTGCATCTAAATATTTTGGTACTCTGTTCAATTATCCTGGAATGGCTTCAGTAAGCCACCCGATTACTGATGTTCCGAAAAAATGCAAAGATAAAGACAGAGACAGACTGCATAGATCCAAAGCTGCCACCAACGCTTTTCCTAAGCTAGTCGCCAGTTCTCCAATACTCAGGTGCTTTCGCAGCCCCTGATACCCGCTACGTCAGATTCGCATGCCTCTACTGAGACCCATTCAGAGTCTGCTATGCCGCGAGATGCTTCTTCAACTGTGGAACCTGCGGATGTCTCTACCTTGGATGTGTCTGGAGCCGCTGTGCAGGCACTGGCTTCTGAGGGTGTATTCAGGCCTACTGACTTGCATATTAAACCAACACCATCTTCTTCTTCAAGGCCTAAAACTCGACCCATGCCTAAAAAACCAACGCCCAGACCGCATGGTCAGGCCCCTATGCCTAAAAAAGAAATTATAAGAGTGACTGAAGACCTTATTACTTTAATCAGGGGAAGCCACCCTTCTCCCGTTAAGAGACCTAGGACTGATTTTCCTTCTGATCAGGATTCTGACATTTCTGTTTTCTCTGATGACCAGGACCTGCCCTTATCTACCTATGAGGATTCTGATGCAGAGGACTCCATTCATAGGTAGGTACTGGGCTATCTGCCAGAAGGCATATATTAGCCCAGCCACATTGTGCGGTATTCACCGCCCCTTTGGTTAGTTCCCTAGGCCCTTGATCTAGCAGTTAGTACCCTTGGCCCCTATCTAGTAGGGCTGTTAGTATGATCCCTGGTGTGAACTTTCTGTTACCCATCCACTCGTCAAGGTTCCTTTTGAAGAGTGATAGTGAGGGGCTCTGTCTTATGTAGATCGGGACCTTGTTCCATAGCAAGGGAAGTCTTTGTAAAGGGAATCTATCCCTCCAGCATGTTCTAGTCATTGTTGTGCTGAGGGTTATATCCCTAGAGCGTGTAGCTCGAGTGGATTTGGTTTTGCTAAGATGGAGCATGTTCAACAGTTCTGGGTTGGACATGGCTCTGTATGTTAGACAGAGATCCCCTCTGAGAAGGCGGTATGCAACAGAGAAAAGCCTTAGTTTTTTCAATCATGCTGCATAGGGCAACTGTTTGAGGCCAGTAATCCTCTTTTAGTGAGGTACCTCTGTGGTCTTTCCAGCTGCTGGAGATGTCTAGCCAGGTACATTCCAATTGGTGCATTGTACTCAATAATGGGTCTGATGAGGGAAGAGTAGTGGGGCACCATTACATCCTTAGATCTTGATGCGAACCCTTTCGTGATCAGATGGGTCACATAGAAGGATTTTCTAACCACCTTGGCAACATGGTTATCAAATGAAAGCTGACTATCTACTTGGGTCCTTAGATCCCTTATTACTACTTCAGATTTCAGGGGGTTACCTCCTATGTGGTAGTTCGCGGGTACTCTGATTTTCCAAAGGGGATTACTATGCATTTTTTAGCATTTAGCTTGAGACCATGGCTTTGACACCATGCATCAGTCTCATTAAGGCCCTTCTGGAGGATATCCATGTCGGCCGGAGACTCTGTTATAGCACCCAGTTTGCAGTCGTCCGCAAACTTGGTCAGCCACAGCCTTTCAGTGCTTGCCTGTACTTCTGAGAAGTATATGCCAAACAGGAGGGGCCCCAGGACAGAGCCCTGAGGCACACCGCTCATTACTGGTCTGGATTCGGACATAGATCCTGCTACTCTTACTTTGTGGGATCTGTTTGAGAGCCAGTTTGCGATCCATCTTGTGATGTAAGGGTTTATGCCCAGGTTGGTGAGTTTATCAATAATACCTGAATGGGGAATGGTGTCAAATGCTTTAGCAAGGTCAAGGTAAGCCATGTGTACCTCCTTTCCCTTATCTATAGCCTGAGTAACTGTCTCAAAGAAGTCCACCAGGTTTAGGAGGCATGATCTGCCCTTGACGAAGCTGCTCTGCTTCCCCTCCAGAGGATTTCTCTTTTGGTGAAACCTTGCATATTCTTAGGGAGCATTTTCCGCTGGGAAAGCCAGGATTACTCTGACTCCAAAAAGAGGCTTAGGGAATTCTTACTCCTACTTCAACACAGACCTTTAGCCATCCCTCCTGTACTGGACATTGTAGATGATGCCTTATCGGAATCTAGCCTGGTCCCTGACTCTTTACATCCTGCTCCCAGAAAACCTGACAGGTATTACAGGGTACCTGATTCTCACAAGTTTCTCTTTAAAAGTCCTACTGTGGATCCTGAGACCATTTCACAGGGTCCCAAGGGCATTAAGGCTACTACTGCCAAAAACCATACCCCCTCTGATAGAGATTCCAGGGGCCTGGATAGATGGGGTAAGAAGGTATACAGTTCTGCAACTTTGGCCATTAGGGCCTTAAACTGCCAGTTTCATATTTTAAAGTATCAGCAACATATTATTGGATTGCTTAAACAGAAAATGATGTTGATTCCTGACTGTGCTGAAAACAAAGAATTACAGGATTTAATGCATTCTGCTGAACAAGTTGGAAAACATACTTTGCAATGTGGTTTTGATTCATTAGAGGCATCTTGCAGGGCTGCTGTCACTGGGTCTGTACTTAGAAGGCATGCTTGGCTTAAGGAGCAATCTTTGCCAGATCATGTTAAAGCTAAATTACTAGATGCTCCCTTAAATCAAGATCACCTATTTGGCAACAAAGCAGAAGTACTACTTAAAAAAATGGAGGAAAAACCTAAATCTATGCAAACTGTTAAAGAATTCCTGCAGGTACAGCCTCCCAGATTTAGCAGACATTGGCCTTCTAAGAATTGGTCCTTTCCTGCCTCTTCCAGGCCTTCTCAGTCCAAACCCAGAACCAGCAGAACACCCAGGCTCCAGTCCCAAGGTACTCACAGGCCTAAGCAGTGGGGGGCTCCCACTTCCAAAGCTGGAAGTAGTAAGACACCCCCCCCTATGGTAAACTGTCACAATGACTTAACTTTAAACCTTCCTAGCCTTGCTCGACTGACTATTCCTTTAGGGGGAAAGATCGCCCTGCATGCAAAAAACTGGGAACTCATTACCCAAGACAAATGGGTGTTAAATACTGTTTCCCAGGGATACAGTTTCCACTTCCACTCCTTACTAATGCCAAATGGTTGGCCAGACCTACCCCCAAATCAGTGGGCAGAGGCTCAAAGACACGTTATCTCTCTCCTAAGCATCAAGGTTATTCAACCTGTCCCAGAAGAAGAATGGGGGCAAGGTTTTTACTCAAGACTTTTTCTGGTACCCAGAAAAGACAATTCCTGGCATCCTGTTCTGGACCTGTCTATCCTAAACACCTTTTTGAAAATCCCAAAATTCAAAATGCTAACTCTTCATCAGCTGCTTCCCATGGTAGGCAATAATGCCTGGTTAGCAACACTGGATTTAAAGGAAGCCTACCTGCACATCCCAATAAGGGAATTTTGAAGAAGATACCTATGCTTCAGAGCAGGCTACATACACTATCAGTTCTCTGCACTGCCCTTTGGTTTATCTACTGCGCCCAGGGTATTCACAAAGTGCCTAGCTCCAGTCATTGCATTTTGCAGGCAAAGAAATATTCAAATATACCCATACCTGGACGATTGTCTAATTCAGGCAGAAAGACAGGACATTTTATTAAATCATCTGGCATTTGTAAAGAATTGCTTAACTTCTCTGGGGTACACCATAAACGTAAAGAAATCACATCTAGTACCCAGTCAACAAATTGTTTCCTGGGGAAAGCTTGAATACAACTTACCAGATGGGCCTACCTCACGCTAGAGAAACAAGTTCATTTGACAGCCTACTTCAAACTACTGGCCACAAAGACCCAGCTATCTGCAAGGAAAATACTGCAGTCCCTGAGGGTTCATGTCCTCTTGTATTCTACTGATTCCATTTGCAAGACTGCATATGAGGAAACTACAATGGTATCTAAAAAGCCTATGGTGTCAGCATTCTCAGGACCTATAATCAATGATTCCTATCATACCTTGCCTAAAGATAGAGTTCCTTTGGTGGGCAGAGGCCTGCCGCCAAAACAAGGGACTGCCATTCACTCTACCCCCTGCTGCCCAAACCTAACAAACAGACGCATCAGACTATGCATGGGGGGCTCACTTGGCAGGGCAGTGCATTCAGGGCAAATGGAACCCAAATCAAATGCACCTGCATATCAATCAAAAAGAAATGTTAGCTGTACAGAATGCTCTGACAGCCTTCAAGGACCACATTCTTCCAGGACAATAATTGGTAAAGACGGATGACACCACAGTTATGTGGTACATAAACAAGCAGAGGGGAACCCACTCATACCCTCTCTGCAGACTAGCCATGGCTCTGTGGAACACAGCCTTGATCTACCAAGTGCACCTACAAGCTCAATTCCTGCCAGGCAAACTAAACACACTGGCAGACCTAAGCAGAAATCTCATGGACCCACACGATTGGAAACTGGAACCAAAGATATTCAACATGTTGATAAACAAATGGGGGAGCCCAGAGATAGACCTGTTTGCCTCCCCTTAGAACTACCAATTGGACACGTTCTGCACAAGGACCCCCCACAAACAAGCTTGGAAAGTGGATGCCCTGTCCTTCACCTGGAAAAACCTATCAGTTTATGCCTTTCCCCCTCTGCCTCTCTTCTCCAAAGTGCTACTAAAGATCAAGCAGGACAAGCCAAGGACAATACTGATTGCACCAGACTGGCCACGTCAACACTGGTACCTCAGTGTGACACTGCTCGAACCATGGCACCTGCCTCAGACCCCTGCCCTGCTGTCCCAGCAGAAGGGCCAGATTCTACACCCTCTTCTTCAAGCCCTGAACCTTGCAGCCTGGCTAATTACTTGATCTCTCTGTTACCATCACTCAGTAAGCCAGTGATGGATGTCATTCTGGAGGCAAGGAGGCCTAGTACTAGAACTTCCTATGCTGAAAAATGGAAAAGATTCTGTTCCTGGAGCCAAACTCGGGGATGGACACTACAGTGTCCAATTTACCTCATATTCTTCAATATTTAACTGAAATGCTTCACAAGGGACTTTCCTTTTCTTCCATCCAAATTCATGCCTCGACCATTTCAGCTCATTATAATACAGAACCCACCCCTCTTCTCTCATCCACTGATGAAGCAATTCCTCAGAGGGCCAAAAACCTCAGACCACCCAGGAGAGCCTCTACTCCAGCCTGGGACCTTAACTTTGTATTGGAAAAGCTCACTCTGCCTCCCTTTTGAGCCAGCTGCAAATACAGAGTTGAAATTCCTTTCTTGGAAAACAGCCTTCCTTCTAGCCATCACTTCAGCAAGAAGGGTATCTGAATTATAGGCCCTCATGGCAGTGGAACCTTTCATCGTCTTTCATGTGCACAGGGTGTCCCTCAGGACCAGTCCCTTCCTTTATGCCCAAGGTGGTATCCAGTGTGGCCCTTAATCAGTCCATTCTTTTGCCAACCTTCTTTTCTAATCCACAGAACAAAGGGGAACGAATATTGCACTCCTTGGATGTGCACAGACAACTTAGATTTTACTTGGACAGAACTAAGCCCCTCAGGAAATCTGAACAGCTTCTGGTTGCATTTGCTGCAGGGGTAGAGGGGAAGGCCATTTCAAAGCAAACCATTTCTAAGTGGATAGGCCATTGCATTCATTTCTGCTATAAGGATCATGGAAAACCTACCCCACAGGGGATAAGACCTCACTCCACCAGGGCTGCATCTACCTCTACAGCCTTTCTCAGAGGTGTCCCTACCAGGGACATCCTAGAAGCTGCTACCTGGAGTTCTGTACATACCTTCACCAAGCATTATCACTTGCCAATTTTCTCTAAATCCAGAGTTGGCTTTGCCACTGCAGTTTTGCAGGGCCTTGTAGCTGGTCCTAATGCTAACTGCCTCCTCCCATCCTTAGCTTTGGGAATCTACCCAAATGTGATGACTGCAACAGTGAAACACGAAGAACATAGTACAGTTGTGTACACTTACCATAAATGTAGATGTTCGAGTATATTCACTGTTGCAGTCCTAGTTACCCTCCCTCCAGCCTCTTGACTTCTATTGACTATACCTCTATTCTTGCATATTATGCTTAAAGCTTTCTGGTTTATTTGCTTTTTTGTTGGAGGTGTAACCTTGTATTTAATTGCTTCCCAGTATGGGGGCACCTGACATCTGGGGCAAGAAAAACTAATGTAATGGCGTCAGCTGCATGCTTTATACCCCTGACTACCTGACGTCATGGAAGATGAGACAGCAACTGACACAGGACCCAAGACTTTGATGATCAGGCCGACTGAGGGCTACCTGCAAGAAGATAACCCAAATGTGATGACTGCAACGGTGAATACACTCGAACATCTACATTTATGGTAAGTGTACACAACTGTACTTTTTGGAATGGCCCTGCCAGAGTCCAGACCTAAATTGAATAGTAAATCTGTGGGGTGACCTGAAGAGGGCTGTGCACAAGAGTTGCCCTTGTAATCTGACAGATTTGGAGTGCTTTTGCAATGAAGAGTGGGCAAATATTGCCAAGTCAAGATGTGCCATGCTGATAGACTCCTACCCAAGAAGACTGAATGCTGTAATTAAATCATAAGGTGCTTCAACAAAGTATTAGCTTAAGGGTGTGCACAGTAATGCAACCATCTTATTGTACTTTGTTTTATTTTTTATATTTTTCCCCTAACAGATTTGTTTGTTTTTCAGTTGAATTGTACAGGTTATAGGTCACATTAAAGGTGGGAAAAGTTTTGAAATGATTTATTGTGGTCTCATTTTTTTATATCACAAAAACCTAGCATTTTAACAGAGGTGTGTACACTTTTTATTTCCACTGTATCTCCCTTGGAATTAATAAGGCATCTAACAAATCATTAACAAAAACAGCATTTTTGTTAACTGTCCTTGCTGATGTTAAATAACATCTCTTTCCAAAGTTTCAAACTCATAAACTGCTCCATAAGCATAACGAGAGTCTGTAAAAATTGTTACTGACTGATCTTTGCCAATCTTATAGGCTTCAGTAGTAGCTACAAGCTCAGCTGCTTGAGCAGACACATTTCCATTTAATTGCCCAATTAACAAAATTGTGTCTTGTTTGCAAATGGAAGACTACTATTAGTTCATCATCTGTTCAAACGCACTGTCTATGGAAAGAATCAGATCTGGATTATGTAAAGGATCATCTTTTAGGTCTAATACAGGAGGAAGCACAGCGTTAATAACAACTACACAATCATATGGTTCTCCATAGTCTGCTACAGGAATTGCAGAAGCATTAAGATAGGATTAAATAGTGGATAACAACTGAGCTGCGGAAAGATATTGCATTTTGGTCTTTAACATCAAAGCTTGTACAGAATGCCGAACTGTTATGCAAGTCTTGTGCCCAAGAGTCAGTGCAGTCACCATATCTGCTAAGTGTGCTGTAGCAACCACTGCCCTAAGGCAGTGGGGGAAGGCAGGTGCTACAGGATCAAGATTTGCACCAAAATAAGCAACATTTCTATGTTGGGTAATAGTCCTAATGCTGATAACTTTTGTAGCTGTCTTACATGGATACATTACCCAGGAATGAGATTTCTCATCTTCACATTTTATAAAGTATTTACTGTTATGTTAGCTACCTGCAGCTGTGCTTTTAATCTAACTGAATTATATTTTAAGCTTCTAACTACAGATTCCTTTCCCTTATTTTTATCTTCTTCTTGCCAGTCATTAAAGGTTGATCATCAAGAGGCTGGTATCTTGTTACTCCTATGTTTCAGTTTATTTATTTTTTTAGATTTTTTTTAAATGTTCTTATCAAATGCACCTTTTTTTGGAAACCGTAAAGCGCTGTCAGATTTAATGAGCTCAGACCATTTTACCAAATAACTACAGCCATTTCTTCCATACTTATTAAACATATACTTACTTGGAGTCCCATACTCTGGCTGTTTTAAACTAATTGTACAGGCACCCATTATAGCAACCCACTCTCATACCAAAGGGATAGAGAAGAGGCTGTAATCAGGGTCACTCACATTTCCAATGATGGAAACCTCATTGGTCCTTTAATTTATATTTGATTAGAACACACCCACACTCCTGAGAAGTATACTTTGTCCATCTGACAAGGATATTCTGTCCTTATGTTGATTAGACCCCACTAGACACAATTAAACAAGTATATGCTGTTAGCATGGGTGATTCCACATGCATCTAGTTTTCCAGGCGATATAGTTTGCCTGCTATCCAAGTACACAAAGCACACAATACTGGGTTTGTCTCCTAATCGATTTTTGAGACTAGCATCATTCATTAATACATCCCATGTTTTCATGCAAATATTCCTAATGACATTGCTATCATCACTAAAAGCTGTGATGAAAGCGTTGGCGTACGTATTACTCTCTTTATTGGAAAATTCACAATTTCCATCAGATATCTCCAGAACAATATCAGAGTCATTTGCTTCAATTGGATCCAAATTAAACCTATCTAATATATATTATATTAGAAAAACTTGGGTTCAAGAGGGGTAGAAAATGGCCTTTAATTCTCTTTTCTGTTACTTCTACCATAAGTTCAATGAAAAAAGGCTCCAGATAACCTCGATTCAAGAACATGGTTTTTAACAATTCACATTCTTCCACAAATTCTGACCAGTCTGTGACTATATGAGCATCTTGGACTAATTGTCCTTTTGCAATGACTCGTTTTTGGAAAATTGGATGATTACTTTGAAAATGAAGAAACTAATTTGAATAGGTTGGCTTTCGATGTACCTTAGATAACAGTCTGTATTTTTTGTTATCCTTCCTTAATAATACATCTAAATAAGCAATTTGCAAACAGTCAGCTACATGAGTAAAGTGAAGAAAATTTGTTATTATTATTATTAATGTAGAATATAAAAGAAATGATTTCATTATTGTCCCCAGAACATAAGATACAAATATCATCTTGGTATCTAAGATGCAAGTCACAACAAGACAAATAAGGTGAGTTTAGCAAATATTTATATTCCCACATAATCATGACAATATTAGCGTATAACCCACCACATACAGAGCCCATGGCAGTGCCACCTTGTTGTAAATAAATTTCCTTTTCATAAAGAATGAAATTAGATTTCAATACTAGATCTAACAAGAGTTCATATGAATTGACATAATCTTGTGTTAACCCTTTCTGAATTAGGAATTCCCTGAACCATTCTTCACCAATAGAATGTGGAATTGTGGTGTATAAATCTTTGATGTCAATCGTTATAAATGTCCAATCTTCATTATAGGACAACCCATTTAATCGTTTAAGGAAATCCCATGAATCAATACAGACAAATGGTTCAGAGTAAACAATACTTTTTAACTCCAAATCTAAAACTTTTGCTATAGGTTGTGTAATAGACCCCCTAGTGTCCACAGTGGGGCGCATAGGGGTTTGGTCAATATCTTTATGCAATTTCGGAAGACTGAAAATAGTAGGTGTAATGGGAAAGTCAACATTTAAAAATTATGTTGATTAATATCGATCAACCCTCCAAAAAATAAATCATAAATATAACCACAAATCCTACGATATGTAACATTCAGTTCATTAATTGAACTGTCAGAGTTGAAGAGACTTTTCATTTTTTTTTTCACATAGTCACATTGATCCATAGCTACAAGACCCCCACCTTTGTTTGGTTTAATGAACCGAACATGTGAATTGTTCTTCAAAAAATCTAACACAGCACGTTCATTCAGAGTAAGATTGTCATGAATTTTTTTTTTCTTTTCATTAAATAAGCCTCTAATATCAAGCTCACACATGTTTTGAAACAACAATAAGGTGGGGTGGAGAGGGGGATTTTAAGTGCTAGCCACTCTTAATGGGTTACTAAATTATACATCATTCAAAAACATTGACTGTAAGTTTAACTTATGAACGTACAGTCTCAGGTCCATCAGAGTTTGTACATAGGAACAAAGGTCCAACCTTTGAGAAAAGATTGCATATCTCAGTATAAATTTCCAAAGATGAAAAGTTATACACTTTCAAGTCACCTTTGATATTTGTAGAAATATTTAATATTAGAAGTTTCCATTCATCATTTGATAATTCAATACATAGCTGGTCTAATTCTTCCCTCTCCAGTTCTGGGGACCTTTGCCTCTCTGATTTCTCCGTGATCCTCTGTTCGACTCTGCACCTCTCGATGGATACATTTGCCACCCATAATTCTGGCGGTTCTGATTCTTCAACTGCTCTGAACGCCTCGGGAACGTTGCTTGTGGATTTCCTAAAAAATCTTTGGTATCTAAATTGTCATGCCAATCGTTGTTACCTTCACGGCTGTCATGCCCATTAGATATCTCCCTTGATTTATTGGACCATGTTTGTGAGCTAGGTGGAGCCGGATAAGCAGTATTATTACCATAGGCTTCTATGTCTCTCGTTAATTTTTTCATTTTTTTTTTGTTTTTATCACACTCATCTGTTCTTCCACAGACCGTAATATCCGAACATATTCAAATTGATTGTCAGAAAAGGTAAGATCTTGAGTGATGGAATTATTCAACCCCAAGATCTCTTTAGTAAGCATTTCAATGATGTTATTATTAAACTTGATAACGAAGTCCATATATTCAAATCCATGTTTATCAAAAATGTCTCAAGTTCATCGCTGCAAGCAGGAAATGTCACAGCAACTCAGTCAGGTAATCAGTTATCGCAAATTTTAAATACAGATACTGATATTAGTAGTGAGACAGGAACGAATGTTCATTTCAATCGCCCCAATCAATCTAACAATTTTTTGACGGTCAATTTTAAAGACTTTCTTAAATGTTCTACTGCATTTAATCATGAACTGAGTAATGTTAATCAGAGTTTGTGTGACAAATTATCAGAATTTGATCGATGCTTGCTAAAAATTAAAAAGCTACAGATGGACTCTGATTATTTCAGAGAATGTATTAAGAGACAGATTGTACCAAAAGGCTTGCGGTTATGGCACTTTCCTACAGGATTAGTTGAAAGTTCACCATTTCACAAAGAACTTCTCCAGCTTTTTGATAAACATGGCATGACAGCCGTGAAGGTAATGACTGGCATGACGACAATTTAGATGATGCTTGTGGCTTTCCTAAAAAATCTTCAGTAACATTCCCGAGGCATTCAGTGTGATTGAAGAATCAGAATCGTCAGAATTATGGGCAGCAAATGTATCCGTCGAACAGAGGATCATGGAGAAATCAGAGAGGCAAAGGTACCAAGATTTGGAGAGGGAAGAATTAAACCAGACATGCATTGAATTATCAAATGATGAGTGGAAACTGCCAGTATTAACATTTCTAAAAATATTAAAGGTGACTTTAAAGTGCATAACTTTTCATCTTTGGAAATTTCTACTGAGATGTGCAATCTTTTCTCCAAAGGTTGGACCTTTGTTCCCTCTAAAAGTATGAACTATGTACAAACTCTGATGGACCTGAGACTGGATGTTCACAAGTTAAACCTACATTCAATGTTTTTGAATGATGTATATGTTAATAACCCATTAAGAATGACTAGCACTTACAATCCCCCTCTCCACCTTGTTTCAAAACATGTGTGAGCTTGATATTAAAGGCTTATTTAATGAAAAGAAAAAATGTTTTCATGACAATCTTAACTCTGAATGAACGTGCTGTGTTAGATTTTTTGAGGAATAATTCACATGTTCTGTTCATTAAGCTAGACAAAGGTTGGGGTTTGTTGCTATGAATCAATGTGACTGTGAAAAAAATGAAAAGTCTCCAACTCTGACACATATAAAAAAAGTTCAATTAATGAAATGAATGTTACATATCGTAGGATTCATGGTTATATTTATATTTTTTTGAAGGGTTGATTGATATTCATCGATATAATTTTTTAAATGTTGACTTTCCCATTACGCCTACTATTTTCAGTCTTCCAAAATTGCATGAAGATATTCACCAACCCCCTATGTGCCCCATTGTGGATGCTAGGGGGTCTATTACACAACCTATAGCAAAATGTTTAGATTCTTAGTTAAGTATTGTTTATTCTGAATGATTTGTCTGTATTGATTCATGGGATTTCCTTAAATGATTAAATGGGCTGTCCTATAATGAAGATTGGACATTTATAATGATTGACATCAAAGATTTATACACCGCAATTCCACATTCTATTGGTGAAGAATGGTTTAGGGAATTCCTAATTCAGAAAGGGTTGACACAAGATTGTGTTAATACATACAAACTCTTGTTAGATCTAGTATTGAAATCTAACTTCATTCTTTAGGAAAAGGAAATTTATGTGCAACAAGGTGGCATTGCCACGGGCTCTGTATGTGGTGGCTTATACACTAATATTGTCATGGTTATGTAGGAATATAAATATTTGCTAAACTCGCCTTATTTTGTCTTGTTGTGACTTGTATCTTAGATACCAAGATGATATTTGTATCTTATTATGATCTGGGGACAGTAATGAAATCATTTCTTTTATATCCTACATTAATAATCATAATAACAATTTTCTTCACTTTACTCATGTAGTTGATTGTTTGCAAATTGCTTATTTAGATGCATTATTAAGGAAGGATAACAAAAATCACAGACTGGTATCTAAGATGTAGCCAAAGCCAACCTATTCAAATTTGTTTCTTCATTTTCAAAGTAATCATCCAATTTTCCAAAAATGAGCCATTGTAAAAGGACAATTAGTCCGAGCAGCTTGTATGGTCACAGACTGGTCAGAATTTGTGGAAGAATGTGAATTGTTAACCTCTATTCAAGAAAACGTTTTTTATCTGGAGCCTTTTTTTATTGAATGTATGGTAGAAGTAAAAGATAGGTTTAACTTGGATCCAATTGAAGCAAATGACTCTGATATTGCTCTGGAGATATCTGATAGAAACTGAATTTTCCAATAAACAAGAGCGTAATACGTACACCAATGCTTTCATCACAGCTTTTAGTGATGATAGTAATGCCATTAGGAATATTTACATGAAAAATTGGGATGTATTAATGAATGACGCTAGTCTTAGAAATCAATGAGACAAACCCAGTACTGCGTTTAAAAGGGGTCTTAATTTGAAAAATATTTTTGAATATTCTAAGCCCCTGTCTAATAAGGGTTGTATGACTAAATGTGGGGCTTGTGTTTTCTGTAAGCACATTTTAACCACAAGCCAAGTTATTATTAACTATCTAACAATATACGTCTATGGTAAACCCTGTTGTAATACTAAAAAGGTGGTGTATTGCGCCATATGCTCAACTTGTCCTTGTTTTTATGTGGGCAAGACAGAAAGGAAACTTAAAAACCGAAGTAGTGAACATTTATCAGATATTCGTTCTAATAAAACTACCAATGCCTTATACAGACATATTTTAGAAAATAGTGGTCATTGTTTTAAGTTGTTTTCCGAACTAGATAGAAGTGGGGCTTGGCCTTTACCTCTTGATAAGGCTGAACTATCATGGCAATTGCGGCTTGCTGCACACTGCTGGCCAGGATTAAATAAGACAGCTTCGGTTGCATGCCTGCTTAAATTAAAAGCCAATTGCAGATAAAGTTTGTTTGGAATTTAGAAGTATTGTTTCATAAGTAAGCAATTTGGTTTTGAAAGAAAATATAAATGTTCGTGTTTAATTTTACATTATATATATGTTATGATGGACGATGTCATTATTTATTATAGTTTAGTGTTTGTCTTAAAGGTATTGGTGTTTGGGCTGCAATATGCAATTTTATTGATTTATTTATAACCATATAGATGCTTCATTCAAGAATGGGTGTGTTTATTTTCTTCTTTGAATTTAGATTTATACCTTGACAGCGATTGGCTGTTAAGCCTGAATGTGTTCTATAATTGGTTATTGAAGACATATCAAGGTTTCTTTTTGCCTTACGATTCCTTTATAATGTTTCTTAATAAGTGAGTGATTTGACCTTGCTAGGAAATATGAATGATTGCACTAATTTTATGTTGCATCCATTCCATGATGGAAGTTGTTATGACCATTTATTATATCTTAGTGGTTATTTAAAAGGTATTGGCGTTTAAGCCATGATGCGCGATTTTATTGGTTAATAAATGACCATTTAGTTGTCGTGTTTGAGAATGGGCATGGCAGTTCTCTTCATTTAATATGTATTTGTGATCGAACAGTGCTTGGCTGTTAAGTTTAAATGTGTCATTTGATTGACTTTTTTGAATAGTTTACATGGCCCTAAGTTTTGCGAGTCATTTAGGCTTTTCAATGCATAAATAGCTTTTTGGTTACTATATTCTTTATGCTTCAGTGTTCGCTTAAAGGGTATTGGCCTATAAGCCACAATATGCGACTCTATTGGTGTATTATTTGCCAGTTAGAGGTCGTGCTTAAGAATGGGCGTGTTCTTTATTTAATATGTATTTGCAATCGGACAGCGATTGGCTGTTAAGTTTAATTCCGTCATTTGATTGACTTTTGTAGAGGTTATAGGTTCATAGGTTCATAGGTTCATACTAGGCTATCTGCCCTAGGGCATTTATAAGCCTAGCCAGAGTGTGTTGGCTTTCGTCACCCATTTTAAATTAATTTTGCTATGCCCTTTTTCGAGGGTAGTATACTGTGCCTCTGTCTAACAGTGACACAGAAGTGATACCCGGGGTAAACCTACGATCTCCCATCCACTCATCAAGATTCCTCTTGAAGAGAGTCAATGAGGGACTCTGCCTAACCTGGACTGGGATTTTATTCCAGAGTGAAGGGAACCTGTGGGTTATGAATCTGTCCCTCCAGCATGTCCTATTTATTTCAGTGCTGAGGTTCAAGTCTCTCGAGCGCGTAGCTCGATGGGATTTGGATTTTCTGAGGTGCAGCATGTCCATTAATTCCGGGTTGGACATGGCTTTATACGTCAGGCACAGATCGCCTCTGAGCAGGCGGTATGCCACTGAGTAGATCTGGAGTTTCTTTAACCGGGCATCATATGGCATCTGTTTGAGCCCTTTGATCCTCTTGGTGAGGTACTTTTGGGGGTCTTTCCAGTTGCTGCAGGTGTCTGGTAAGGTACATCCCAAAAGGGGCATTGTACTCAATTATGGGCCTGATGAGGGATGAGTAAAGAGGCACGATGACCTCCCCTGATCTAGATGTGAATATGCCCCTAAGCTTTGCGAGCTATTTAGGCCTTTCAGTATAGTAATAGCTTTTTGGTTATCGCATTTAAATATGCGAAACTAAAAGATAAGTATGCAACTTTTACTGTCGAGCCTGGAAATGGCCAGTACACCTTTTAAGTAAACTTTTGATTGCATTCTTATTAGTATATGCGATCAAATGATTGGGCTATAGATTGAAGGCTAATATTGTCAGATTGATTATCGCACTGGGATATGCGATCTTATAGCCCTAATAGTAAATTATTCATAATCCAGACAAGATAGGGTGATATACGCCTTAGTTTAAGATCATTGGTGATCACACCATTTTATGCGATCTGATAGGCTACATAATAATTCTCCATTCGATGTATTAATAACTATATATAATTTTGGTTATTTAGGGTATTAATTTACACCTAAGAGTGTATCAGGTTGGAATTCTTGTTATATTCTTATAGATGCAAGTCCAATTAGGTTAACAAGCCTCTTTGTTGATTTATGGTTTATCAAAGTTGATTAGTATTTGCGCTTTACTTGATGGTCTTTATTGGTTAAACATCATCAAGTTTACAATACGATGTAGGCGCATTTGGTATGTAACATAATAACATTAATAAAATTACAAATATCAATGGTGATGATGTGGATTTATGGCCTTTGTCACTATTTATGTTACACAATGTTGTTGGCTTTCTAGCCGATACTCTTGACATGTAGGTAAAAGCTCTGCCTATATGAAATTTGCATCATTAATACATCCAATTTTAAACCTTCTGTGAAGACCTGTAAAGCAATTCATAATAGATGAATTTGGATTTTGTAATTTTGGAACATTAAATAAATCATTTCGATTTTTTACATATATAATGTGTGGGTTCATAGGTCGATACTAGGCTATCGGCCCAAGGGCCTATGTAAGCCTAGCCAGCAAGGTTCCATGGCTTACGCCACCCAAGAAAGTTATTTTCCTGTGCCACTGTCAAGCAGAGACACAGAAGTGATCCCCGGGGTGTATTTCCTATTTCTCATCCACTCATCAAGATTTTTCTTAAAGAGTGCTAAGGAAGAACTTTGCTTGACATAGATGGGTTTGAATGTTTTTGATAATAAACTATTCTTATTGGATAAAATGAATTGACGATACATGTTTTGATTGCTTAAATATTATTAATAGTTGATGTGATGGGGGATGCTCGCATACAGCTTATGTCATTCAATTACGTCATTAACCCTATTGGATACTTTATGTAGGTGTTTGCTGATATGTGCATTTTTATTGGATAAAAGTTTTTTAAAAGGATTCTTGTTAGGAAATTGTATTATCTGATGAAGTTCCATTATTTGTGGGGCAAAATCCTTTGTCTGAGAATAAAAGGATATTTTATTGCAGCTGTGGTCTTCAAATTTGTTTTTTAAGGATATCTTTGGTGTTTTATGGTTCTAGCCGAGGAGGAAGCCTTTCGTGTTTTTTCTTTCTTGCTATTGGCTTTTTAAGATTTTGTCCTTGGAACTTAACTTAAGGAAACATTACAAACTTCTTAGTGCTTATATCCACAAACTTCTTAACATTTGAATGTAAATCTTAATGTTTCAAAAAGACATAAAAAAAAACAAAAAAAAAAGTTTTCAAGTCCAAGAACATTCTTAAACAATTTCTATAAACTAAACAGAACAAGCTAACATTTTCTTAATTATCCGCTCAAATAACATTGCAAATTTAGTAACTGATTTACACATTTTGGTAATATCATTCTGGAAGTATTTAAATAATTTGCAAATGTCTTCCCAAGTACTTGACCATAATTTGCAATCAGACAGTAAGGTTTCTCTTCAGCCTGTTTCTTAGTAAATGCTTGCTTCGTGAGCATCTCAGTGGATTAAAGGAACCAACTTTCACATGTAAACCTTAATGCCTGAAAGTAATGAGAACTGTTTCAAGTCCAGGAGCCTTCTAAAAAACAGGTAAGTAGTCTGTATAAATTAGTCTAACAGAACAAATCTTGTTTTTCTTAATCATCAGTTCAGGTAATAATTAAAGTCCAATAACTGGCGTGCACATTTAGGTAACATCATTGCAGTAACATTCAAAGTACTGGCAAATATTTTCTTCATGCATTTAAACATAATGTGAAGTATCAAGCAACAAGTTTTTCTTCAGACTTTTATGAGACATCCTTTTTAAAATGATTTCACATCTAAAAAACTTGTAAAGGGCTGTCACATACCTAGTACGCAGGTTAAAAAAATTCTTTTAGTACAGCAGTGCACTGGATAAATATTCCAATGTCATGTACATTAATGACATGCCATCATTGCTATCCCATATACATCTTCAAGCAGAACTTTCCAGTCTGTCCAGTCATCTTATGTCTAAACACGTACACAGGCACCTACCTCATCTTTCACTGGCTTCATCTTTCCTTCCACTTACGGTCACTTCTCCCAGCTTTGTCAGGCACCCAAGTCTGTAATCCAACACTTAAGGTTTAGTTAGGGCTTTATTCCTGCATGCCACCAGACCTGGCTGTCTTGGTATTTTTTGAATCACCACTGTCCTGTCCTTTTCTTGCAGTTGTGTGACATTGGAGATATATACATACATATGTGTGTGTGTGTGTGTGTGTGTGTGTGTGTGTGTGTGTGTGTGTGTGTGTGTGTGTTTAAGTAAAGGGGTATGAGGGTGAAGTCTCTGTGTTGGGGGAGGTGAAGGGCAACCCCCTCCCACCATAAAGGCATTTTTCAGATTTTAATGTGTGATTTGTAAGATTGCGAGTGCAAGGCTGTTTTTCTTGCATTTGTGATTGCTTCTGTTTGATTTTTGCAATGATCAGAAGTGCAGTGTTGTTTTCTTTTAATTTGTGATTATTTCCATTGTGCTGGTTTCACATTTAAATCATTGCAATTTCAATTTTTTTAAACTTGATTATGGTCTATTATTTTTATCTTACAATTATCTGCTTACATAAACATTTGTGTGTATCTTTATTTATGCATATGCAAATATATATATATATATATATATATATATATATATATGTGTGTGTGTGTGTGTGTGTCATATATGTGTCTGTGTGCATTTGTGTGTATTGTATATAAAATGTATGATTTATTTAGTTACAGACATATGCAAGTATTTACCAGCACAAGAGTACTTTAATACGCACATTTTAATTTCAAATTGTTACTGCATCACATTATAGTAAGTATTGTACTTGTTATAGATGAGAATGCAGCTGAAAAGTCTTGACAACATTGATCAAGTCCTTATAATATTGCATGTTAAATAACATTTAATGTATATATTTTTTCTAGAACACTGGAGTTTTGTCTGCTGCTATAATTCTAACTGTTGTAGGACTGATGGTGTACTTGCACTTTATGAAAATAGATGAAGAGTCCTTATTAATTATTGGCTCACTTGGAATTCAGATGACTGCATCCTATGCCTCTGGCCGGGAGAGCACAACATTTATTGAAATGAACCAAGTGAAAGACATTGTCATAAATGAAGTTATTCATATGGTAAGTTTCAGAATAATTTTATGAGAAACATCATTGTAGTGTATGTACACATATATTCATTGTCTAAATGAAAGATTAAAAGGTATGCACAGCGACCCTAATACCATCAAGCTTTACTTCGGACTGATGCAGAATGCAGTATCGTATGACTCGCTCACTTAATAGTGTCTCTTTTCAAGTCATATAGACACCTTAAGTAATGTTTCACATATTATCTATTTTTGTGACATTTTTCTCAATGTAAAGAACTGTGTACTGTTTAACACCTATTACTCTGATAAATACTTCTGCAAGACTATATAAGTGTGTCATGAAGTACAGAGGACAGACTGAAACAGGATAAGTAAGTGACTTGGTTTAGAAGAATGCTTATTTGACATGTTCATACTATGTACAATCACTGCAACTAGATGGCTTTGCAAAACATCCCATAAACCTGGAATATTTACATGCAGCAGGTTGATTAGAATTCCACTTTTGGCATCATAAATGGTTACTGAAACTTTTTTGTTATTACTATTAACACTAGGTATACTGCAGTGGTGGTGCTGCGGTAGCATTGTCGCCTCACAGTTAGATGTTGCACGTTCGATTCTCAGTTAGAGCGTCTTCTGTGTGTCGACATGCGTGAATGGGCGTTCCTTCGTTGAAGGTTGTGCATTAGGCCCGGCAAGCCAGCACGTAAAAATCTACTGCCAATCATTAGCGAACTGGAGTTCCGCTGTGGCGACCCCTAACCGGGAAAAGCCGAAAGACAGTTTATTAGCACTAGGTATGATCAGTTAGGATCAGATATTCATCATTCATACTGCCTTAGTGGCATATGGGTTCTGTGCCTGCACAAAGTAGCATTGGCTGGTAGCTTTGCAGAGCTCAGAATTCACTCCTCTGACTCCCTGTGACAAGAAGATTGGCTAAGCCCCTCCCATCAGGAGAAGCCTAACAATAGTCACAGGAGTCAGTTGTTCAGTCTTGTAGTGCCTGCTATGGGAATCGCACAGTTGAATCTCCTCAGCAGCCTGCTTTGGTGAATTACAGCTTCAAGACTCTGATAAGATCCTATTGTAAACTTCCCTTTCTCTGTATTATTATATACTTTTGCTTTCTTTCTGTTAATATATATATATATATATATATATATATATATATATATATATAGTGTGTGTGTGTGAGAATGTTTTGTTTTGATATGCTTTTGCTGTTTACTACTGCTTTTAATACTTCCAGGAAATCTAGCTTACCACTGTGTTGTTCGTATGCTTAATACTGCTTTTAAGCAATTATGTGTTTTTTTCTATACTGTTCTATCACTTCTGTTGAAAAACTGAACTTCTGTGGTGTAGTTGAACACTACAGACTGCTTTGTGCATGCAGACCCTGAATTTAATCACATCTGTTGTTTATCTTCATTTTGAAGTTCCAGCAGGAAATTATTGCATTTTTCACCTTTTTCTTCATTTATATTGTATGTACTTCTGATTTAATACTGCTATAGCTGATTTTAACGTCCTGATTTTACTGAAAATGCTTTATTTGCATTTTCTGTTATTTTTTAATTTCTGACAAGAGACTCTCTAAGTAAATGTTTGTTTATGCTGTTTTAAAATGTTTCTGTTTGATTTAAGGGTATATATTTGATTTCTGTCCCTATTCAGACATGTGTATTTTACCTGGTACTAAGTGTGAAATGTTGTTTACTGTACTGTACACATTTTAAACCAGTTCTGCTATATCTTACGCAGTTATGGCCATTTGCTGTGTAGAGACATAGTTTATATTTTCTGTCATTGCTGCCCTTAATCAGCCCTTAATAGTGCCAGTGTATTGTTCTGGCTGGTGTTTTTCCCTGACTTGATGGATTCTGATATAGCTGCCCCCTCCATCAAATCCAATTGCACCTTAAAAAAAAAAAAAAAAAAAAAATCAACAAAAACAGCCTCAGCCTTTGGCGTGTGAATATGTTGTTGCCTAAAGTTGGACTGCAGACCACTTTCCCCCTGTCACTCTCTGTTATGAGCCCACAGCCCTCTATGCTTTGGGGATCAGACATATCCTCCAGGCTGTTCAGTAACTGTTGCTCGTCTGGTCAAGATAAAACAGGCGAACATTTGTGGATTTAGTTCAAGCAGCTTTGTTCCACACAAACACATCAGGAATGAGACTTTGCAACTTGAAACAAACTTATAAACATACTGACTACCACACTCATACATGTTAACACTCTGGCTGTTCTCTCAAAATGGCACTGCTGCCTGCATGTGCTCACTATTTATATGCATGTGCTTGTATCTAGAAATGCTTCTTAAAGGTACATATACATGCTCTGATCTACAGTAACAGGTTCAAGTACAGGAGAATCAAATCCTTTAGGTGCAGAAAAGGTCAGTGATAACTAACGTCTTGCCAGACATAACACACTGTCCCCAGATATTTTGTTCATTAGTGTATTTCAGTAAGAAGAAACAAACTTCACCACACTACAGTTGGTTGGATTGGGGCAGATGTGGTTTCCTTAGCTAAGAATGTTTTACGTTCATCTACTCTCGTAGACTATACCTCTATTCATTATGACTATGGGGGCTACCATCAGTAGAGATGCTCAGTCGCTGAAGATTTTGATGGGGACTTTGATGCAGACAGTCGTGAACACTCAGAAGTCATCCAATCCGATTCTTCAGAAGTTGAACAGGTTTAAAACCCAAGCAAGTGTTTAGCTTTCCACAGATAATAGCTAGGTTTAGAGATAAATTTGACTGGAAACAATCTTGAGCTATGTCAGAGAATGCCAGAATTTGTAATCTTATTGAGGATGTTATTCCAAATATTTTGTCTGTTCCTCCTTTGTGACCAGCCTTAGAAGGTGTCTATAAAACTGCATATAAAATCCCTTTGGCTTGTGAACCATTTTCTGAAAAGGCAGGTAAATAGAAATCAAGGTGTAGTCTGAGCTTGCAGTGCTGTTTGATCCTTTGTCAACTGACCCAACTGCAGTTTCTCCAGCTGCCAACTCTAACGAGGGCCTTGGCTTCTTCTAATCCTATATCCTGTGTAAAATTGAAAAGTAGTTAGAATCTCAGAGAAAAAAGTTGGCTCTGTATAGTAATTAGTCTTTAGAATTTTTAATTATCAAAACTTTATGTAGAAAGTTACTTTACAAAGTGCTTACAGTTTAGATGACTTTACTACATATTTGCATGCTGAATGGAAGTGTTATATGAATGAGATTGTTTCTAATCTGACTCATGTTTTGAAACATGCTTTGAGGAGCGTCTTAGAAGATATGAACACAATTTCAAGAAATACAGCCATGTCTTACTGTATTTTTTAGCACCTTTATTAAATTATCACTAAAGACATAGACAAACATTAACAGAAAAAAAATATTAACATTTTTTTCTATTTACATACTTTATACATCACGTATATTTTCTTTCTTTTTAATTATCATCAGTCCATCATTAAATGATTTCTTGAATTCCTGCTTTTTCTTAAACCTCACTCCTCCTCCTCCTAAATATTATGCATGTATTATCCCCACAATTTCCTTTTACAGTCAAACTTCCCAATCTTTTCTAACTTCCTTTGATTCTTATAGTCATGCAATATTGTATAAGCCCTACTAATTATCCCTTTTGTAACAGTAACGTCTGATCTGAACTAGTTGACTTCATTTGATCATCAACCTGTGGGATGTCGGATCCGGACCAGATCCGATATGACAGCTTCATCAATATCTGATCCGAGTTCCAAGCTCCTCCCCTTACCCATAATACCCCTCCATCTCCTTCCTTCCTTCCTTCAGATCTCGTTTGCCGCAGCGTGATAGGTAATTTCTTCATTTGCTTTTAGTTCAGGCAGGTTCCCTTTTCCCATTGCTTTCCTCCTCTTCGTTTTTGCAACATGTGATTTTTTTTTTTTTTTGTTAGAGTAGGCCTTCTCTCCCTTCCCCTCCTTGCTAGTGAGTTATGTGTGAGTGCTGTTGTTGGGCAGGTTAAGGCTTTGTGCCTTGAACCTTTACTTTGTTGACATGGCAGATCAGCAAGCAAAACTGGTGTTGAGAAAGTGCACAGAGTGTGGCCATAAGTTGTCCTCGTCCGATGGCCACACTCTGTGTGTGGTGTGTTTGGGGGCAGCCCATCTTTCCACGGACTGCCCTGTTTGTGCGGGGTTCAACCCCTGGGCCCTGAAGGATTGCAGGGCGAAATTGATCCTTAAGAGGCTTCTCACTTTCACGGAGGCAGCTGCCTCCACTTCTATTATGGTCATGGCCGTGACCGCTTCTTCAGCCACTGTATCTTCTAATCCCTCCCAGGCTGGGACTCAACCTCCGGTATACAGGCCTGGGGACAGGGAACCTAGAAAAGAGAAGAAAAATAAAGACAGAGAGAGAGAGAGAGAGACAAAGGGAGGAAGAGATCCCCGGACCAGCCTGATCTAATGGGTCCTCTTTCAGAACAGCAGATAGTTTTCAGACCAGTTTCTCCTTGGCTCCGCTCGCCCAGATTCTTGCCGGAGCCAGAAGAGCTTAGACCTTCTTCCAGGGCCTCAGCACATCGACTCTCCTAGGGTCGGCGTTGGTGACCTCGTCGCGTTCTATCAGAAGTTTGAGTGAGGCGGACATGGACAGAATGATGCAAAGATTTATTCGCACCCAGATTCAGATGGTGGTCTTGCAAGCCCCTTCTCCCTCCGGATGGGGGAGCTCACTTCCCTTTTTTGCCCAGATATCTCCTTCTCCGGTCTGACCCCCAGTATTGGAGTTTTTGGATCCGAGAGGTCCCAGAGTCAGTTGGGGTTGGAGTTTTTGGATCCGAGAGGTCCCAGAGTCAGTTGGGGGTTGGTTCCGATAGTACCTCGACGCCGGCCATTACCATGAGTGCGTCGGATCTAACTGGTTCAGACCTGAGCGGTTCTTTGAGCGGAAACCTGGGTGTCTGATATGAGGGGTTGGGTCATTCTCTTTTGGTGCCAACGTTGTCGGGTCAGGGCCCTCCCCTCGCCATATCAGCTCCATCGGGCTCGGCTCCAATCCCCACATTGGATCCGTGGAGAGCAGCCTCCTTATTAGTTTCCCATGAGGCTCGCTCCCCCCAGCTTACGACTTGGTGGGGAGGGTTCTCTCCAGTGGATCGAGGCCCTGACGATATCCTCTGATTCCGCCCAGACTCCCTCACCTCTGGATGCGTCTTCAGCCATTTTGCCTATGCAGGGATGGTCTGTGCTTAATATGCCCCAGATGGTTCCCCTTGAGGAACCACAGGTAGTTTGCGAGCCCTCTCGGGAGAGTCCCACCGAAGAGATTCCTTGCAAACGAATGTGCAAAAGGAGGCACCTGGACTCCTCTCCAGAGTCCCTCACTGAGGATACCGATTTGGAGGAAGGGGAAGGCTCCCCCAGATCACACCCCGACAAGCAGGGGGGGGGGTTGGTCTGCCTCCAGGCCTTCCTCGGATGAATCTGTATTTCTGGAGGTGTTCGGCATGGGCCCGTCTACCCTCCTGGGTGTGCCCCCCCCAGTGGATCCCTTGGTGGACCTTATTATCACCAGGGCATGGAAGGAGCTGGACACTGTGGAGCCAATCCCCAAGTGACCCAACAAAATCCTGAGCCGTCCTGCAGACAGACCTAGTTGGAGCAATGGGTCCTCAGTGGATGCCATGGTGGTAGTGGCTGCCACTAAGAACTAGCCCAGGAAAGTTCTACGGTCCATCCCCCTGACCGAGAGTCCAGGACGATGGATTATCTGGGAAAGCGGACTTATGCTTCAGCTACCTTTTCTATAAGGGCGCTGAATTATTTGGCCCACGTAACTTGACTACAGCGAGACCTGGTCAAGGAATTCACTGAATCAGCCCCGGAGTCCATGTCACCGGAGGATAAACGCATATTCTTCATGCGAATGGCAACTCTCAAAGCGGTTTCTAATATGTCCATGCACCTCCTTTTGCATGCCACTGAAGGAGCGTCAAGGGCAGCCGGGTCCGGCGTTGCCATGAGGCGACTTGCCTGGCTCAGGCTATATCAGTTCACGGAACACTTTAAGGTGTCTTTTGCGAATGCCCCTTATGATGGCTCTTCCTTGTTTGGTATAATCCAGTCCAGAGTAAAAAGGATGGGAAGACACTGTCTGTCGTCAGGCTCCGCTTCCCTAACCCCCAAAGATCCTTTTCCTAGAATCAGCGGGGGCAGAAGAAGATGTGGTTCCGGAAATGTCTGCATTCCAGGGACAGTCAAGACTCATCTTCCCCTAGAAGCAGAGGGGGACAAAACAGACGCCAGGCCAGAGGCGGGGGGGGGGTCAGAAATTTCGGGTCTCGAGAACCATTTTCGGGACAGGCCCGCACAACAGCCCTGAGGGGTTGCCTGACTGCTCTGGAGGCAGTCAGGGGTTGCCTTTCGATGCTGTGTCATCAGACCATTGGGTGCTTCAAATAATGTCCAAAGGTTATACCATCCCCTTTGTGGTTCATCCAATCCCCCCCAAATCACCTCCCATACGTTCAAACCGCACAAAGGGAGGTAGCAGCGCTCGAAATAGAAAAGCTGCTCAGAAAACAAGTTGTCCAGCTTGTCCCCCAAGATCAGTCTGGATCAGGCATCTATTTCAGGTTCTTTTTAATGCCAAGAAAGATGGGGGGACTTGAGGCCAATTCTGGACCTTTCCACCCTGAACCTGTCTGTTGCTAAACAGAAGATGTGAGAGTGTTCAATCTCGCCTTTGTTCTTACACATGGGTTCGGAGCCGATCCTCGGCTCCGTGTCGGCCGCCTGCAAGCTCTGCATCGAGAAGAAGCTCGAGATCACCTAATACCCACAATCCCCCTCTGCCTTTACCTCAGATCTAGTTTGCCGCTGCAGCGTTCGCATCACTGGGTCGAGCTCGAGCACCTCAGATAAGATTTAGAATTTTATTCTTATTTTTTCTCTGGTACTTAGTATTAGAAACTGTTTAATAATAATTTGTGTGAGTGTGGTAAGGTATAGGGAAATCTCGGTTCCGTTTAAGTTATAAAACTTAGTCAGAGTTCTCTTCGGGGCCTACCACCACTCTTTGGATTTGACAACTGGATTGACACATTACTGGATTTGACAATTTTACCTGACTTGACTGTTTTTTTCTGGATTTGACTATATTTCACCTATCTTTGACATGTCTGAAAAGGCCAAATCAGGTTTTAAGCGTTGCCAGTGTGGGCAAAAAATGTCAGTAACTGACAACCATAGTTCCTGTGTCTACTGTCTTGGCCCTCTCCACCTGCAAGAAGACTGTTCTATTTGTCATTCTTTCAGTGGGAGGGTCATGACAGATAGGCGCAGGAAGTTCATGGACAGGGGTTTATTAAAACCTTCCTTTCAGGAGGCTCTGGATGCTTCTGACCAGGCATCCAAGTCCTCGAAGGATTCAAAGACGTCGGAGCCCAAGTCATCGGCTCTGAGCTCTTCCACTAAAGTTAGATCACCGGTTCCACAGACTTCAGGGCCGAGTGTTCAACTGGTGTCAGTTTCCGGGCCTCGAGCCTTGGAAGCGGTGATGGAGCTCCCTCCTTCGACACTATTGAGGTCAGCTCCGTCTTCGGCTCCTTCGACCCGTTCTTCTAAGCTTTCCGATATCGATGTGGACCGTGTGGTGCAGAAGTTATTGGAACATTCGGCCCTATCCAAGCTTATTTCGGTTTCCACCCATTTGGTGTCGAAACTTGAAGGCCTCCCATTGTCTCCATCCATTCCTCCTCCGAGACCTGTCCAGTCTTTGGAGCCGGAAGAGGTTGATCTACTGGTTGTGGAGCCCTCGGGTCCAGAACCGTCCTTTTCTCGGTCTGTTCCTTTCACCTCGACTCCGTCGGACCCGGTACCGGAGTCTCGGAGCCGACGATCTGTCCTTGGTTCCGGGGCCGAGTCGAACCGGCGTTCGGTTCCGACTCTTCCCCTCGGGCCTCGGCGGATCGATTCGGCTCCGTCCTCGGGTCGATGCCTTGATGCCTGTCTCGGGATTCTTCCCATTTCTTCGGAACCGGGAGATTCTTGACTCGGGACCCGGGGGCCTTCGATCTTATGAGGAAGGTGTTGTCTACCCAGACAACCACATCAGTAGAAGCATCCTCTCCTCCCTGTAAAGGACCGTTATCTTCCTCTGCACCAACGGCCACATCCAAGCGTCGAGCACCAGTGTCTCAGCCACCCCTGGAGGGTGCCCCCTCTTCCTCGGAGGCTTCTTCGGATGCTCCCCCCGAAGAGGTCCCTAGGAAAAGACTGTGTAAGAGGAGACACTTAGATTCTCCACAGGAATCTTTAACATCCGATACTGACTTGGATGAGTCAGAAGGGTCCCCAAAGTCACCTACGGAAGATGTCTCCTTTTCCGACATCTTGGAGATTCTTAAGCAGAGAGGTGATTGGCAGTCCCTCCCCCTTCTGAGGATGAGTCAGTACTGCTGAAGGCATTTGGTGCTCGCCCTTCCTCCTCCTGGGTCACTCCGCCCTTCGATGAGTTAATGGAGTTGATTGCTCGAAGGGCGTGGGAGACACCTGACACGGTGGAACCAGTCCCTAGGAAGCCTAATAAGTACATCACTGTACCCCAAGACAAGGCTTACCTCACTAAAGGAGTTCCAGTAGACGCCATGGTGGTGGCAGCGGCCACGAAAAAGGAGATGTCGGAGTCTTCCTCATCTGTCCATCCGCCTAACAGAGATTCTAGGACTATGGACAGATACGGGAAGCGCATATTTAGTTCAGCGGCTTTTTCTATGCGTTCCCTGAACTATTTGACTCATTTTACACGCTTACAGAGGGATCTAGTCAAAGAGTTGGGAGATACTCTCCAGGGTACTACAGATGCTGCGGTCTCAGAGAAAGTTTCGGCACATCTAAATACCCTTACATCCATTGTTAACTCATCCATGAGGCTGATATCATACGCAGCCGAAGGATCGAGTAGGGCAGCGGCTTCAGCGATTGCTCTTCGTAGGCAATCCTGGATGCGCTTATGTTCGTTTGCGGAAGCCTTCAAGTCTTCCTTTACTAACGCCCCATTTGATGGAGCCACACTTTTTGGCCCTAAAGTAAAGGAGACCCTTACCCGATGTGAACAGGAGGGAAAGACTCTGTCTGCTGTCGGAGTCCGTTTTTCCACCCCTTCTAGACCGTACCCCAAAGGGCAATGTGGTGGGAAAATGTGGTTTCGAAAACCCCAAGGATCTTTCCCAGGCACACAGGGTGATGCCCCCTCTAGAGGCAGAGGAGGGGGCAGAGGTGGAAGACGCCGCCCGGGCGGCAGAGGGGGTCCGCAAAACCAAGGTGACAGGGATACCCCCCCTGGTAAACCTTTTCAGCACTCCTGAGAGGAGGCCCGACTGTCCTGCTCTGGAGGCAGTCGGGGGTCGCTTAGCTTTGTACCCTCAGGCCTGGCAAAACATTACTACAGACAACTGGGTAAAAAGCGTTGTTACCAGAGGTTACAAAATACCATTCCTATCCACCCCCATTCCAAAGAGAAAACTCCCAGATGTACCACCCCATCTGCGAGACCCAGCAGCTATAGAAATTTCAAAGCTGCTAGAAAAAAGAGTCATCCAACCAGTCCCAGCGGACCAAATAGGATTCGGAACTTACTCAAGGTTCTTTTTAGTTCCAAAGAAGACAGGGGACTGGAGGCCGATTCTGGACCTAAGCAACCTCAACACCTTTGTCAAGAAGGAAAAGTTCCGAATGGTCACGCTTCAATCGATCCTTCCATTCTTACAGAAGGACGACTGGATGTGCTCAATAGATCTGAAGGACGCATACTACCACATCAAAATGGCCAGGGCGTCCAGGGATCATTTGCGCTTTCGGCTGGGAGCCAGTCACTACTAGTTTTGAGCCCTGCCTTTTGGTCTGACCTCAGCCCCCAGGGTTTTCACCAAATGCATGGCAGTGGTAGCGTCTCATCTGAGGCGCCTAGGATTCCAGGTGTTTCCGTATCTGGACGACTGGCTCCTGTCTGCCACCACCAGGCGTCAACTGATACAGGCCAGGGATTACACCCTACAACTTTGCATTCACCTAGGAATTTCCGTGAATTTCGAAAAATCCTTACTACAGCCATCACAGCATATCTTATTCATAGGAGCGGAATTAGATAGCATCATTTGGTTCTAAGGCTTCCTACAGAAAGGATAGTCGCACTTCAAAACAACATTTCTCTCCTGCTGTCGTCCAAAAGTCCCGGCAAAGCTGGTTCTGAAGGTCTTGGGTCTCATGGCAGCTTCTCTCATTGCTATACCATTGGGAAGACTGCACATGAGAGTTCTACAATGGCTCCTGTTTGCACAATGGTCATTCCAACAGCTACCTCTGACTCACGAAATTCTGATAACAAACACATGCAAATCACACCTAGCTTGGTGGCTTCAGACTTGCAACCTTTCCAGCGGAAGACCATTTGTGCTCCCCACACCGTCAGCGACGATAACCACGGACGCTTCCCTGATAGGGTGGGGGGGCATCTTTCAGGGACAGACAGTCCAAGGCGAATGGACCAATCTGGAGTACAATCTGCACATCAATGTTCTGGAGTTGAGGGCAGTGTTTTTAGCGTTGCAACACTTTGCTCCCCTTCTTCCTCTAGGGACTATTGCAGTTCAGACAGACAACATGTCAGTAGTCTGGTACATAAACAAGCAAGGGGGAACCAGGTCTTATCAACTATGCAGAGAGGCCATGAGAATTTGGCAATGGGCGGAGTCCACGGGTCGCTTTCTGATCGCAACGCACATCCCGGGGTCATCCAACGTCATAGCCGACAGGCTGAGCAGAGCAATACTGTTGCCTCACGAGTGGTCCCTCAAACAGTCAATTGTGAACGTGATATTTCGCAAGTGGGGCCAGCCTTCCTGCGATCTGTTTGCGTCTCCAATGAACGCCAAATGCAGGAGCTACTTTGCTCTATTACCCCCTCCAGGGGAAGTCCCCAGGGACGCGCTGGTGCACGATTGGCCCCCGGGTCTCCTGTATGCTTTTCCTCCTTTTCCCCTGATTGCAAAGTTTCTACAGAAAGCCAACAACCTTCAGAGGACGATAATCCTCATTGCCCCATTCTGGCCTCGTCAGATTTGGTTCCCATTTCTATTGCATCACCGCATTCGGGGACCTTGGATGCTGGACCCAGAGCCAGATCTACTGACTCACTCGTCAGGAGTCCCTCACCCATCTCTCGAATCACTCCATCTAGCAGCTTGGCTGCTCCGCTTCCCTTTCTAGCCAGGTCTGATTCCCTTACACCGGCGGTTCAGAACATTTTAGTGGCTTCTCATAAAGCTTCCACTACAAAGACCTACACCAGTAAATGGAAACGTTTCGTCTTCTGGGCTAATTCACATAATTTGGATCCTGTTATAGCCCCGTTGAACAAGATCTTAGAGTTTTTGACAGAATTGTTTCATGAAGGAGCTTCTCCTGCTACTTTAAGAGTGCAGTTGGCTGCCATTTCTAACTATCATGTGGAAGAATGTGGTGCGCCTATTATGGCTCACAGACTTTGTAAGGCCTTTTTAAAAGGATCTTTTCATATCAGACCACCAGTTAGAAGTCCGACATCACCGTGGAATTTGAACCTATTACTTTCTAAATTGATGTTACCCCCCTTTGAACCAGCCTCAATTTGCCCATTAAAATTTTTATCATGGAAAACTCTATTCCTGGTGGCCATTACATCCGCTAGGCGAGTGTTTGAGCTTCAAGCTCTTTCTATTAAACACCCTTATTTAATTTTCCACTCTGACAGAGTATCCCTTCGCACTAATCCATCCTTTCTCCCCAAAGTTTGCTCTACTAATAATATTAATCAGTCCATTGAGTTACCCACCTTCTTCAAAAACCACTCTAATAAATTAGAGTATATGTTGCACAAATTGGATGTCCATAGACAACTCAGATTTTATTTGGATAGAACAAAAGATCACAGGAAATCTGATCAACTGTTTGTAGCCTTTGCTGACAGCAGAAAGGGTGTAGCAGTTACGAAACGAACTCTTTCCAAATGGCTAACTGATTGTATCACATACGTTTATGAGGCTTCTAATCAACCATTATCAGTCAAACCTAAAGGACATTCTACGAGATCAGTGTCTACATCCTTAGCTCACGCAGCTCGCTTACCATTAGACACGATTTGTGCGGCTGCTACTTGGGCTAAACCACATACATTTATCTCTCATTACAAAGTGGACAGGGTTTCTAGGGATAGGGCAACCTTTGGTTCCACTGTGCTCAAGAACGTTCTCCGTGAGTTCCTCAGGATCATGGAGCTAGGGGCGCTACCCATGTGTAAGAACAAAGGCGAGATTGAACACTCTCACATATAGAAGTTATGTCCTTACCATAACGTTCCATGTGGAGTGTTCATCTCGCCTTGGTTATTACACTCCCACCCTTCCCACCCTTAGGAAGAAGCGTTCGATTTGGTGCCTGGTCTGGAGTATTCTCCTTCTGCAGTTGCATTAGTTGTATTATTTGATACACTTGTGTATATATGTATATATATATATATATATGTATATAGATAATCCTATCATTAGGAAAATATTTGGTATGTGTGTGTGCTCTCTATGACTGGTTTGCTTGCAAACTAGATCTGAGGTAAAGGCAGAGGGGGATTGTGGGTATTAGTTGATCTCGAGCTTCTTCTCGATGCAGAGCTTGCAGGCGGCCGACACGGAGCCGAGGATCGGCTCCGAACCCATGTGTAATAACCAAGGCGAGATGAACACTCCACATGGAACTTTATGGTAAGGACATAACTTCTATTTCCGGATGGTCACTCTACAATCCAGTCTGCCTTATCTGCAGGAGAATGACTGGATGTGCTCAATAGATCTCCAGGATGCATACTACCACATAAAGATGCATAGATGCTCCAGGAGGTCCTCTGCTTTCAGCTTGGGGCCAATCACTATCAATTCTGAGCCCTACCCTTCGGTCTCACCACAGCCCCCAGGGTGTTCATCAAGGTCATGGTAGCAGTAGTGGCTCACCTGAGGCTTCAGGGGATACAGGTCTACCCGTCCCTGGACGATTGGCTCCTTGCCGCTCCCACCAGGCCTTTACATTGTCAGGCCAGGGACTATTTCCTGAAATTTTCAGACTTGCTGGGGATTACAGTCAACATATCCAGGTCTTTTCTCTAGACCCTGTACAGGTCTTAGACTACATAGGAGTAAGAATAGATACGTTACAAACCAAGGTCTTTCTAACTCCAGAGGGAATTCAAAACTTACGACTTCATGTGTCAGTGATACTTCAGTCTCATCTTCCTCCAGCCGAGGCAGTTTTATGAGCCCTAGGTTCCATGGCAGCCACTATTACTCTTCTCCCCTGTGCTTGTTTGCATATGTGGGTACTACAGTGGACACTAGCGGTTCAGTAGACTTTATTGGATCTTCTGTTGATGCAGACAGTCCCTCTTCTGGTGGATGCACTCCTCTAATCGAGGGACGAACTTTTATAGCAGCCCTTCCCCAAGCCACAGTGACCACGGACACCTCCCAACTGGGGGGGCATTGCTTGGGCAGGACATTCCAAGGTACGTGGTCCCTGATCGAGACCAAATTGCATATCAACGTTCTAGAGATGAGGGCAGTCTTGTTAGCATTGCAGGCCCTTCATGCCTTCCTTCCTCTGGGAACTATTGCAGTTCAGACAGACAATATGTCAGTGGTGTGGTACATCAGGGAGGAACCAGATCTTATCCTCTTTGTTGCAAGGCAATGAGAATGTGGGAATTGACTATCTCCACCAAGTGTTTTCTAGTAGGAATGCACATTCTGGGTCGATCCAAAATTCTGGTGGACACAATGAGCAGAACTATCCTGATGCCTTACGAGTGGTCTCTGATAGACCTTAAAATGTTTGTGAGGAAGCTCAACTTAAGGGTACAGTTTCATGGCAAAAGTAATGACACTGAAAATAAGCCTATTGATGAAACTATAAAAAGGCTTAGCAGCTATTGTCCACCACTACATCAAACGCTAGCTGCTTTCGAAGTGAAATGTGAGATGGATATCAGGAAACTGCTTAAAAAACCTCCTAAGAAAAAACTTTATAACTTAACACAGGGAGAAAGAAAAGCATTGCTTGAGCTAGGCAATGATAAATCCAGGCGTGTAATGAAGGCCGACAAGGGAGGAGATATACTTGTGACTGATACCACTAGCTACAACCAAAAGATAGAGAACATGCTGGAGGATAACAGATTTTATGAGTTATTTGCCATGGATGACATAAAAAGAGCATATGATTTATGGAACACTAATCTCACCACATTATGGGAAGAAAAACTTATTACTGAAAATCTTTATAATTATTTATGGAGCCCATGCCCACGTTTACCTTACTTTTTTGGAATACCAAAGCCATACAAGAACAGAGAAGACCCACCTTATAGACTGGTGGTAGCAAGTGGAGGTTCCCTTACTGAAGCCACAGCCATTTACCTTGATTACTTGCTGAAACCTCTAGCAGAAAAGAATAAGTCATACATAAGAGATTCAATGGATTTTTTGAAGAAAATAAAAAACATTACATTGGAAGCTGACAGTATTTTGGTAACTATTGATGTGGAATCCTTGTACACAGTGCTCCCTCACAATTACTGTATAACAGCAGCTATGGAGTCTTTTAAGAAACATAATCAGGGTACACAGGCACAACTGCAAAAGTTAAGCAAGCTCATTAATCTTGTACTGGACTTCAATTTCTTTACTTTCAATGGCAAACACTACAAACAAAAAACTGGTATAGCAATGGGGGCTGCCATGGCTCCCAGCATAGCTAACATAGCCCTGGGCAAATGGGAGGAGGACTTTGTGTTAAACAACACAGATTACATGCAGCATATCACATGCTATTTACATTTTATTGACAATGTCTTTATTGTGTGGGAAGGTGACACCTTGCAGCTTGGAAATTTTATCACTTACCTCAATCAAACAACCCCCTTCCTTAAGTTTACCTCTTCCCATAGCTGTACTTCAACCACTTTCTTAGATATGCAGATTTCCAAGGACACCAACAATAACAGAATCACCACTGATCTATTCAGAAAACCAACAAGGGTTAACTTATTACTCCACAGTAAAAGTCTACATCCTACGAAAAACAAGTATAATGTAGTGAAATCCCAAGGCTATAGATTAGCTCGAATTACCACAGAGATGGAACCATTTTTGACAAACCTGAACAACTTAGAGAATGATTTTCTAGTGAGAGGCTATGAAAGTCAGATGTTAAAAAACATCCTGGAACCCATTATAGAACTGAAAAGGACTGAAGCACCTTCACTCAACCTCCCCAGTAGAAAAATGTTAAGTAATTCCACAGAGAATAACAAATGCAAAAATAGCTGCATCCTGACGTACACTTTGGATTATCACAGTATCAAAAATATTATTGAAGAAAACTGGGACATTGTCACAGGAAACCCTTTTCTGATTAACATTTTAGGTGAAGCCCTATCATTTGTTTATAGGAAGGCCAGGAATATTAGAAGTTTTGTTGAATTTAAACCTAGACCATATGAGAAAAGCACTAAAAGATGTAAAACTATACAGCAAGGTGATAGAAGATCATTAAAACCAGTGCAGGGAGTGACTGTAACACTAAAAAAGTAATTTACAGGGCACAGTGCAATGAATGTGATGCATTCTATGTGGGCAAGACTGTAAATAAACTCAAGCGAAGGATTTCATGTAATCTGTCAGAAATCCGCTCTGGATGTAAAAATAATGCACTAGCCAAACACCTTTCTCTTCATAAAAGACGCACAGGTTTTTAAGTTCCAGATCCTGGATCGCATAGACATGGGTGATCTTGAAGGAGACATCCCGAATATTCTGGAGAAACATGAACTCATGTGGCAATTAAAGCTGAACTCTTTTAGAAAGCCTGGACTAAACTACTACTATTCAATTAAAAGTGCACTGGAACTTAGAAAATTGCCACATTGTTTACATGACTAATTGTATTTTATTTTATTATTTATTTATTTATTTTTTCTACAAATTGGTTTTAAATACAAGTGTATATTTTGTTCCCATCATCATACATACATTTTGTCTTATTTTTATTTTTTTCTGGTTCTCTTTTTTCCACTTTATTCAAAATGATGGTAATAACAATACTAATTATACAATTATATAATTTTTTGGGGTTCTTGTACACAGACCTGAAGAAGTCTAGAAGGACGAAAGCGATCTCTGTTAACAATAGGTTATGAAAATAGAAACTGATTTTTACATGCAAAATGTATATGTATATATTTATATATAATTTTTGATCGCAAAATGAACTAAGGATGATATATTTTCAGCCTTGTAGTATATTGCCTTAGATAAAATCACAGACTTAATAATCTACTTAATAATTTTGTTAAATAAGATGTACCATTAAAGTACATTAGGGCTATATATTATTATGACAGCTACTAGGTAGGGCAGGACCAGCTCGAATGTCACACTGATGGGGGAAGGGATGTGAATTTAACATGTGTACCAATAACACTTTGTTTTACAGCACAATAAACCACTTCCATGCCTGATAAAAAGTATATATATATATTTAGAAAGCTTGTGAGGAAATTATTACTCTATTTTTGCTTTACTTGGATCGCTTTTCTATGTACTTAATAAAGGATTTTCGACTGGAAACAGACGGCTTGCCTTGCTTGGATTACTTTCGAATACTTAGTAATGCTGTAGAATTATATATTTTCTATTATTACTTTTTGACTTGACGAGTTTACGTTCGCTACTTCTACTACTATTGTCTGATCTGATTAATATACAGTGATTAACTAGAAATATATGGACTGAAAATCTTCCACACAGAGAAGTTTCTTACACTGTTTTGTTTTTAGACCCACTACACTTTAGTGGGTTGTTTTGAGACTTCGGGGATATCACGGAAATTACTTGTTTTTTGAATCAGGAAGTTGCAGACCTCATCTTCCGCAAATGGGGACAGCCTTGCTGCGATCTTTTTGCCACCCCATTCAGCAGCAAATGCAGCAACTACTTCTCCCTCCTTCCGCTTCCAGGTCACCTACCCAGGGACACGCTAGTCCACGATTGGCCTCAGGGACTCCTTTATGCCTTTCCGTCCTTTCCCCTTATACCAAGACTCATACAGAAAGCAAAGTCATCGAGTTGCAAAATGATCCTCATTGCCCCCTACTGGCCTCGACAGATTTGGTTTCCGTTCCTACACCTCTTATCTTCTCGATCAGCCCTGGACTCTGGACCCGATTCCAGATCTACTGGTTCATCAATCAGGCGGGTTGCATCAGTCCCTCCAGACTCTCCAGCCCACAGCTTGGTTGCTCCACTTCCAACCCTAGCCAGGCTCCCTAGCATTTCCCCAACAGTTCGTGAGATTATCGTTTCCTCACATAAGTCCACTACCAGGACTATTTATGCTAGCAAATGGAAACGTTTTTCTTATTGGGCTGAGTCCAGGAATGTGGATCCCTTCTCAGCCCCAGTCCATGAGATCCTAGAGTTCCTAGCACAACTGTTTCACTCTAGAGCCACTTCCGCTACCATTCGGGTGCAATTAGCAGCCATTTCTAATTTTCACATCGGGTTACAGAATTCAAGCATCATGTCTCACAAGCTCTGTAAAGCCTTTTTAAGAGGGACATCTCTTCTTAGACCTCCAGTGAGAGACCCCCCCCCCCCTGGGACCTTAATCTAGTCCTAACGTCCTTAATTTTGCCTCCTTTTGAACCAGCGGCATCTTGCTCCATCAAATTTCTCTCTTGGAAAACACTCCTTCTGGTTGCTATTACTTCAGCCAGACGAGTCTCTCTCAGAACTACAGGCACTATGTGTCCGTCCCCCTTATCTGGTTTTTCATAGGGATAGAGTTTCTCTGAGGACAAATCCTTCATTTCTTCCCAAAATCTGCTCTGAACATAATTTAAATCAATCTACAGATCTCCCTGTTTTCTTCCCCAATCATAGCAGCAAGGCAGAGTACAAACTTCCCCAATTGGACGTGCACAGGCAATTGCATTTTTACCTTCATAGAACTAAAGAAATAAGAAAATCAGACCAATTGTCTCTGTCTTACGCCTTAAACAAACAAGGTCTCCCAGTTTCCAAGGTTACTTTATCTAGATGGCTATCCCATACTATTTCATCTATTTATCAGTTACAGGATAAGGAATTACCATCTAAACCGAAAGGTCATTCTACTAGGGCATTAGCCACTTCTGTAGCTTTCCAGTCTAGGTTGCCCATGGATTCCATATGTGCAGCTGCTACGTGGGCAAATCCTCATACCTTTATTTCTCATTACAAGTTGGATATGGTCGCCCGGAGCAGAGCTGATTTTGGTTCCACTGTTCTGAAGAGTCTGTTCCACTGAGCCACCCAGGATATTAGGTGCTAGGGACGCTGTCCCAACCAGCAAGAATGAAGGCAAGATAGACAACTTAACATAAAGAAGTTATGTACCTACCATAACGTTCCATGTTAGTTGTCTTCATCTCGCCTTCTTTCTTGTGTCCCGCCCTCCGTCCCCCTGTTCTAGTGGATCGAGAGGAGTCCCTTTTCACTGGCTGAGTATTCTTTGTTTCCCTCTATTGATTTAGAGGATATACGAGGTATAAGTCAACCATTTCTTTTGACTGGTTTATTCTCTTGTTATGTCTGGAGTTAGCTATTTCAAACGAGATCTGGGTAGCTATTGCTAGGCATTATAGGATAAGGGGTAGCCTCAAGCCAGTAAACAGCTCTCGAGCTATTGAATATGGCCGAGTCGGAGCAGAGGATCAGCTCCGATCCCAATCAGCAAGAAAGAAGGCAAGATGAAGACAATTAACATGGAACGTTATGGTAGGTGCATAACTTCTTTTTTCACTTCGTACTAATCCTTATTTTCTGCCAAAAGTGGCCTTGGAAACAAATATCAATCAATCAATTTACCTGTTTTCTTTTTCCAAATTTTCAGAACGGGATGAATATAAATTGCATTTATTAGACGTACATAGACAGCTATGTTTCTACTTACACAGGACTAAAGCCTATCGCAAGTCTGAGTTGTTTGTGTCCTTTACTACTCACTTTCTGGGCAAACTGGTTTCTAAAATAACCATTGCCAGATGGATTTCCCTTTGTATCCTTCAGGTTTACAAAGACAAAGGTTTGTTCCTTCTGGGTAGGGTACGTGACTATTCTACGAGGTCCATGGCTATGTCAGCTGCGTTTTGGTCTAGAGAGTCTTTGGATGATATTTGATCGGTGGCTACATGGTCCTCATCTCGCACCTTTATTTCTCATTTTAAATTGGACATGGTTTCCAGGGGGAGAGCATCCTTTGGCTCCGTGGTGCTCCACAATATCCTTCCATGAGGGCCTCCCAAGGTTTTGGTAGCTGGGGACTCTGTCCCACAGGTTGCTGATCAAATTAAGTCAACTACTTCAGATAAAGAAGTTATGTGCTCACTATAACATTCCATCTGAGTAGTTAGACTTCATTTGCCGTCAACCATCCCTCCCGCCTTCCCCCTGACCTTCTCATTATGTTTTCTTTATTGGCAGGCAGGAGGAAGCGACTTTGCAGCTCTCCTGGTTTTTCTTTGTTAGTGAGGGTTATTGGATCAGGTTCATGTGAGGGGTATAGCAAAGTCAATCTGAGAGAAGGAAGGAGATGGAGGGGTATTATGGGTAAGGGGAGGAGCTTGGAACTTGGATCAGATGCTGGTGAAGCTGCCGTCTCTGATCCGACATCCCACAGGTTGATGACAAATGAAGTCTAACTACTCAGATGGAACATTATGGTGAGTACATAACTTCTTTTGCTAGACTCAGCAGAAAACTCCACCAGAACAGGTCTTTCATTTAAGATTCCTCTGTCCCTTTCTTTTTGCCCATACTCTGTCATCAGTCCGTGGAAGGGAAGGCAATCCCTAGCCTGCAGTCCAAACTTTGTCTTGACCTCATCCCACGATTTTACCTTTTCCTGTTATTTACTCTCAGTACCTTGGTTCCTTTGCCAGGTTTCTTCAGTAAATTCCAGCCCTCTGTTGCTTGATTTTTGTACCCCTATTTGTGGTCATCCTTACTGGCAAACTCTTCTATCTCTATTCTGGTGCTGGCTTAGTTTTTAGAGTTCTTTCTGCTACTTTATGAATATCATATCATAATCCCACTTTCTCTTTATTTCTTAGCCCCCACCTCAGCTTCATAATCTTCATCCCTTTCCATTTTGAATTACGATCTTCAGCTTGTGTTATGTATGTAAGCCTTAAGTGCGTAGCTCTAAAATATCCCTTCAGATTAACCACTTTGTCCTATAGGAAGGATCAACTTATCAAATGTAACTCTTCCCCTCCCAGATAAATTCCTTTCACTCTTTATTATTGTTGTCCACACTTCTGTGGTTAATAAAAAAAATATGCCTGACCATATATAAAATTAAAGGGACTAAAGCCTTTGCACTGCTTCTATCTTACTATCCGTATCCATCAAAACAATTCTAGTTTCTCAGGTTTTGTATTATCTTTTGTTTATTGTGTTCCTACACATCCTTAACTGACATAACAAAAGCCTTTTAATCTGTACTCCTAAACAATTCATCTTAACATGTCCCCCAAAGTATGGGTATTACTGAACCAGTTCATGTGTGGGTACATAATTTATCTATAGCCTTTGTTTTATCTTCAGTAATTTTATGTCCTGAAAAGACTTGAAAGTGTCTCAGAATGTTTCATAGTAATGAGATTTTTTCTGGGTTTATCAGATACAAAATAACATCATCTGAAAGTAAAGCCATATTTTGTGATTACCATATCAGTTATGTCCTTGCATTCCTGAGTCCCTTACTACCTTTGCCAGCGGCTGTAAATATAAAACAAATAACAGAGGGGAAAGAGGACAGCCATATCTGGTTCCACTGTTTATACTGAACTTATCAGGGATGAACCCTCTCACTTCAATTCTTGCCTCCAGTCCTTCGTATGTCCTCCTAATTATAACCTTATTATTATATCAGTGAATGCAAATGCTTCCATTGCCCTAGTTGTAAAACTCCAGCTTACTCTGTCATGTGCTTTCTCTTCATCAAGACCACCAGAGGTGTTTTCTTACATTCTGCTTCCCTGTTGATCATCATTGCTCTATTAATATTGTCAAATGTTCATCTTCCGTGTACAAAACCACACACACATCCTTCTTTTTGGCAACACCTTTGCCATTCTATTAGCAATTATTAAACAAAAACTCTTTATAATCTTGTTTTAAAATGGAAATGGGTCTGTACAATGCTGGGTCTGATGGGTCTTTACTGTCTTATCAAATTCTTCAGCTGATGTTTATAATTGAGGAAGGAGGTGATGTCTCAGGTTAACAGGGTGGGATAACCTGTATCTGAGGCGCATTTAAAAACTTCCAGGTATAGTATGTCTAGCCTAGGTCACACAGACTAAAACAGGTTCCTTACTTTTTTTTTTTTGGTCCTCCTTTCCTTCATGGGTACCAGCCCGTCACCCCAGTGCCCCATCACACTAGGTCCACTAGTTGTTTCCTTGCCCCTACCCCCTGGGCTTATTCCAGCGTTGCTGGGGCTGGTTGTGGAATTGTAGGCATCCTGGGGTCTCAGTACATCTTTGCATCCATCCAGAAGGGGTTTCCTCCCTCCATTTGCAGACTTAATGGTATGCATTGAGGGGTGGCTTTACACTAAAAATGTGCGGCATATTGTCTCTTAGGCAGCTCAGCCATGTCTCCACCCTATTCCCCTCTTCTAGACATGCCTACAAGTGTGTTGTCCCTAGCCTTCTCAGGTGATCGCCATAGGAGATACCCATGGGTTCACCCACCCCCATCAGGATGGTAATGCCCATCCCTTTCTTCTGCTCCTTCAGTCGCTTGAGCCACTAGTTGAACCCGGAATGGCTGGGTCATAGTCGGGGCTTTATGCCTGTATGCCACTGGAGTAGCTGAAATAAATTCCTTTCGGAAACCACAAGAGATTTGAGTAAGCAAAAAAATGGTAGGATCTTTATAATCTGTTGCAGGGATAATGAAAGCAAATAAATTAAAAGACACTGAAGGGTTTCTTGGCACTAAATAACATGTAGGTGATATGAGAAGGAAAAAAAAACTCTGGTATTAGGTTAACTACAGTGACGGGTTTAGAGTTTTCCGTTAATTGTTTCACTCGATTCCACAGTGAAAATAACTCAAGGTTGTCTGGCTGCACTGCGTAGATGATTGAAATTCTTACAAAGATCCAGGTGAACCCCAGATCACTTAGCATATGAAACACTAGATGAGCTTGGTGGGAGAAGCTAGTCGTAAACAGTCAGCATCAACTTGTCCATATTGGAGGATGGAGGTTGCCTGCCCTGATGCAGCATTAGCAGTGGAGAAGAGGTGAAAGGCTTGTGGCATATGGATTGCAGATGTGTGCTTGCCTCTACCAAGCCATAGTTGCATAGTAGCTTTTGTATGACATGCCCAAGAATGGGCATACTCACAGGGGAAGGGATAGCAAGCCTTCACATGTGCATTTCTGCACATTAACTGCTGGGGGGAGATGTTTAGGCTATAACAGCAAAAACCCTGTTGGCTACCTGGGATGTGACCTCCCATTATCAGTTCTTTTCTTGCAGTTAATTTAACTGTCATATAGAACCGAGAACCAAAAAACAACCAAAATGTCCAAACACCAGCTCGCTTAGCGAAACTGCACTCCACTCCCTGGATTACCACCAAACGAAAGTTTATTAAAACACCAAGAAATTAAGCGCTTTCATCCGAATATTTATTTTTATTTTTTTTTATTTTATTTTACATTTGTTAACCGGGCTAGTCTAACTGGATATATTTCCATTTTCAGTAGAGGCCCGGGGAGAAAAGCTCCAGTGGAACAAAATAAAAATTGAAATTAAACATTTAAAAATTAAAAAACAGTTAAAAATTAAAAATCAATGTTAATACATAATAAATGAATGGATTTCAATAGAAGATTATTCAAAAATAGGAAGTAATTAGAATACAATAAATTACAGCAGTATTACTAGAGTAATGTAGGTATTTACAATAGTAGAGGTGACAATATGTATATGATAATTCAATATGCAGTGAGATACATGTAGACTATCAGTATATTAACAGGATAGAGATTTTCAGAGCATTAAGCAGGATAGATTACATCAGTATGTTGAATTCTGTAAAGCAGTTCTAGTCCTACTGCAAAGAATGTGAAATAGGTAGAGGTTCAAGAGGTAAAATATTTGTAGTGAAGGAGAAGATTAATCAGGGTTGCTACAGGGGCATAACCAGTTTGTTTTGAGGTGTCTTTTGAGGTTTTGTTTAAAGAGAGGCAATGAAGAAATTAAAGTTAGGTCATTAGGCAGTAGGTTCCAGTTTTTTCCCACAGAGTTGGAAAACAGAGAAACTCCAGCCATGTTGTAAGACTTGCTTATGCTAGCAAGAAGCTTGCTGGAGGAGCGAAGAAAATTTAGATTTTTGTATGGGATTATGAGATTGGAAAGTATAGGGGTGCTGTTAGGTTTATAAAATATCTTGTGGGCAATGGTGAGTTGGGAGAGTTTCAATTGGTTTTGAAATTCAAGCCAGCCTAGCTGCGTTAGATTCAGACAATGGTGAGTTCTAAAAGGATTTCTGGTGGCAAATCTGGCGATGTTATTATAGGAATTAGCTAGTTTGATGAGATTATTTTTCTTTAGATTAGTATATATTGGTGAGGCATACAGAAGAGTTGAAATTAAATGGGAGTGTGCAATCTTAGTTCTGGCTATTGGTGTTAGGAAAGGTTTAATTCTATATAAGGAGCCTATTTTTCTATTGACAGTTTTGATGGTGTTATTTATGTGGCTGTCAAATGTAAGGTTATTGTCAATAGTAATTCCTAGCAATTTAGTGGTAGAATCGGGGAATATACTTGTGCCATTATTGGAGATGACAGAGAATTCTGTGGGGGAGGATTTGCTGGTGGGTGTGAAGAGAAGGAGTTTAGTTTTTTTGGTACTGAGCAGGAGGCAACGTTTAGTGAACCATGTTTCAACTATGTTGAAAACATTCTGAGTAAGAGAATGTAGATCAGTTGGGGAGTTTGCTGAGCATATTAGTGTAGAATCATCTGCATATTGAATGCAGGTGGCTTGTGGAATGGCTACATGGAGGTCGTTGATAAACAGTGAGAAAATAAGTGGACCTAGAATAGAGCCCTGAGGGACTCCGAGTGTGACAGGCAGAAGGGATGATATATTCCCAAAGAACTGCCTGTTGCCTATTGGTAAGGTAGGACTTGAACCATTGAACTGCCAGGCAGTCAAGGGAAAGGGATTCAAGAATGTTGATAAGAAGGGTATGGTTTACCATGTCAAATACTTTTGACAGGTCAATAAAGAGTGCAGAAGAGAGGTTGTTGTTATTACGATTTCTATTAATGGCTTCTGTAAAGGATAATAGGGCAGTTGTGGTGCTATGGGATGGTCTAAAGCTATGCTGACAGTTTGCTATGATGTTATGTTGAGATAAATGGTTTAAAAGTTGTCGGTGAATGCATTTTTCCATAATTTTTGCTAGGGGTGATAATAGAGCTATTGGCCGGTAGTTGGAATAATCATTAGAGGTACCCCCTTTGTGTAGGGGGATAATATGGGAGATTTTTCCAGATGTCTGGAACTATTCCTTCTTTAATGGTTCTATTTATGAGGATGGATAAAGGATAAGAAATTACTTTGGCTGCTTTTTGCAGGTATTCAGATGGTAGCTGGTCATTAGAAGGAGTACAAGGTTTACGTTTTTGGATGTATTTATAGATGAGAGTGGTTGAGATGGGTTTCAGATGGAATGTTGGAAGAGTGCCAGGTATGGTGGAGGGGAAGCTTGAGTTGTCAGGGACTAGTTGACTGGCTAGTGATTGTATGGTCTCTGTGAAGAAGGTATTGAAGGTATTGGCAGTTTGGTGGGGGGTGTTTTGTTCGGCCTGGGATGGGGTAGGTGTACGTGAGTGGCCTGGGTTTAGGAGTTTATTTATACTAGACCAGAACTTTTGGGGATTGTTTTGGTGATTTTGCTGTAACTTACAGTAGTAGTTCTTTTTGTCTGTAAGTATTGCCTTTTTTGTAATATTTCTTAAATGCTTAAATGTTTGTTCATCTGAGATTTGTTAGCTCTCCATTTAGCCCAAGCCTTGTTCCTAAGTAACATTTTTTGTCTGGTTTCTTTAGAAAGCCAGGGGGCAGGCTTGGACTTCATTCTAATGGACCATTTGGGTGCATGCTTATCTAGGAGTATATAGAAGACTTCCTCAGAATCAATAAAACGATGAGCTCATTCATTTAAGTAGACCTCTAAGTCACATGATTTTTGATACAATTGACTTTCTATGCAACTTCCAAGTTCTGCAAACTTCTGAGAGATATGTACTTTTCACATAGAGATGTTAAAATTGTTAGTTTCTGTTAGCGTGGGAACTGAAGGCAGGTGACAAAGACTGATGTCATCCAGGCTAACCCAGCAGTATTATGTGATATTAAGTTAAGAACTCTCGGAGAGGGTACATTTTGTATCTTGTCTTGAACTTAGCAAGAACATCCACTCATCTGCATTTGTCTTGCTCTGTAAGTAAGTTATTTAGGGTATAGTATCTTTTAGATATAGATAGGAATATAGTAAAGATTAGTTTAGTTGTTTTCTGTATTTATTTGAGACTGTCCTGCTATGTTGTTTTAAAATATTCCTGTGAATCTGAACTCTGTAGTTACTGCATTGTTTGAATATTGTCTTGCTATTTTATTATTAAGTATATTTAAACCTTTTAATTGTGGCTGGTTTGTTTAGAGATATTTAAGCTCTTGGAATAATTGCATATGTATTTGGTGACACTGTACAGGCCACCTCTAAATAGCCTTGCTGTTGGTCGGACTACCAGTTGGATTAATAGTAACATTACGCAGTAAGATTGGACACCCTCTGGTAAGGGCCTTAAAAGTAGTTGATAAATAGTGGTTGGTGGCAGTGATAACTACCTTATAGTCTGGGCAGAAGGGGGCATAGCTAATAAACCTGTGCCAGCCTTCCCCATGAGTGTCTGTGTGTTTATATATAAATCAAATCTCTAAGCGTGTTTTTATAAGAGAAAATACATGCTCCCAGACTGCTTTCAATAAGGTCTACATTACCATCAGTTATTCTTACCAGTTTTAACAATTTTTATTAGCTTTATACAGTTTGAGAAAATGATCCATGTAAAAGCTTCCATGAGAATATCTTCTGCAACAAAGAAACAGCTGTAAAAGCAGAAGACTAGGAGGCGTTATTATTACAGTTTGCTTTTCATTCTGATTTAAATCTGGGAAAGAGAGGTAACCAAAAAAAAAAAAAATCAACAGGAAACAGGAATAATTGTTTTATACTCATACATTATTTTAAAAGGTGTTAAAATAAAGGTTTTACTTATTATTATCGTTATTTTAAATTGAGGTTATAAGGGAAAGACATTTATAATGATAATTCTTTGCTGGAAGAATACACTCCCTCAAGTGATACACATATGACCAGTCTTATTTAACTTACATTTATATAAAATGTTTAACAATTCATTAATCCATTTATTATTAAATAGTTGACAGTAATGCTTTTGATAATTTTATGAACGAATAAAGCCATTAATTATATTTTCAGGAAAGATGGTAAAATCCAATTTTTCAAATAAGTGTTTTAATGTACATAATATAAAAAATAGAATTTAAGTTGGATTACTGTATTAAAAATCTGTAGGAGAATGAATGGAATATTAAAGATACTTGATTTAAAAAGTATATATATTTATATATACATACATATATATATATATATATATATATATATTTATTATTTTCAATTGCTTTGTAGACCAGATGGCATAATGGTTAAGGTCTTCGCCTCCCATGCACAAGGTACAAGGTTCGATCCTGACATCCGATCAATGCCTGTTTGGAGTTTGCCCGTTCTTCCTTTGTCTCCGTGGGGTTTCTCTCACGTCCGAAAAGCATGCTGAGTGTTTCCATCTCAAACTCACTAATGAATGGAGTTGTGGGCAGCAGCACAGACTCTACATGATGCCCTTAAGGGGGAAGAGTTGTACAAACCAACCGCTTTGGACATCTGTGGTATGCAGTATCCTCAAGACAGGAGAACATGTATCACAGACTACATGCTGTGGCAGGGCTAGTCACTTGGTGTAAAAATATGGCTATAGGTGATTGGTCATATTGACTAATGTCACCAAATTGGGCATGGGTAGTTACTGGTAATAAGTGGGTTTAGGACCCGGCCTACTCTGACCTACGCCAGGGACCCTTGCTAATGGTGGGAGGGGTATATTTACCCCTGTTGGCCAGAGTGTGTGTCCGCCATAAAGCTCAGCAGCCTTGGGCTGATAAGCTACTGGCTAGCCGGTGTCTAGTTGCCCAGCCTGAGTTGCCTGGGATAGCTGTGTCGAGCGAAAGCTGGACGTAAAACCAACCAACCTGCCAAACATGAACTGAGAATTGCTATGCTTAATGTAGGTTCACTGACAGGATGCAGCTTGGAAGTGGATGACATGATGGATAAGGAGGAGGCTGGACATCCTACATATCCAAGAGACTTGATGGAAGGGCAGTGCAGCAAAGGCACTTGGCTTAGGATCCAGACTCTACTACTCAGGAGGGGGGCAGGCTAGAAATTGTGTAGGAATTGTCATGAGAGGCTTCAGAAGGCAATGAGGGATATCATCAGAATTAATGACTGACTCATGGCAATCAGACTCCAGTGTAATGATAGGGCGGTATTCATAATCTCAGCCTATGCCCCACAGCAGGGTTGTGATAGTGAGGAAAAGATTGCATTCAGACAACAGTTGCTGGACTTACTAGATAAATCAGGACAACATGAATTGGACCTACTAGATAAAGCAGGACAACATGAATTGGTGTTGATAATGGGTGACTTGAATGCACATATCGGGACAAACCGAACAGGATATGAGCCTGGATCCACATGGGTGGGGCAACAGGAATAAAGGAGGAGAAGCCATGCTAGACTTCTTTCTAGCAAATGGCTTGATAGTAGCCAACACATAGCTCCGAAAGAGAGACAGTCACAAGATCCCATACAAGAGTAGCAAACATGCAACTCGGGTAGACTTCCTCCTAGTAAGGAAAAGGCACTGGGATGGAATCCATGATTACAAAGTCATCCCCAGTGAAACAGTTGGCCCACAGCATAAACCCCTAGTTGCCACAATCAGCTGCAACCAGTGGTCTGAGAAGGCTCTAAGGTCAGCAGAGACCAGGCTGAAGACCTGGAAGTTGACTAGTGAGAAAGTGCAACAGTTCAAGGAATTGCTCAGGGCTCTAGCACCCCAAGAAGAGCAGAAAATAAGTGGATTTGAACAAAAATGTCAGCGCCTAAAACAGCATGTGTTAGGACTACAGAAAAGATGTGTGGCTGGGCCAGGTATGGAAATAAGGTACATAAGGAAAGCTGGTGGTGGAATGCAGAAGTCCAGAAAGTCATCAAAAGAAAAGAGGAGTCCAGGAAGAAATGGGAGATAGAAAAGACTGAGCAGGCTATGAAGGACTACTGGTTGGCTAACAAAGAAGCTAAGAACAAAGTTACAATACCAAAGAATAGGACATCGGAGGCACTCTACCAACTTCTGGAAAATGACTCAGTGAGTGGCACAAAGAAACTATATCAGGTTGCAAGGCAAAGGCAAAGACAGAAAGATAAAGAAGATAGACCCCCTTCATAAGGGATGCCAGCAACAACCTGCTCACCAGTTCATGGGACATCAAAGACAGATGGAAGGAGTATTTCCAGAAGCTTCTAAATAAAGAAACCCCCCCAGAAACAGCCTACGACGAGAGAAGAAGAGGAGCCTGCCCTAGAAGAAGTAAGAACAGTACTAAGGAAAATGAAGTCAGGAAAAGCAGAAGACTCAGATGAGGTTACAGCAGATATGATAAAGATGCTGGGTGAGAGAGGGGAGAAATGGCTCCTGAGGGTACTAATAGCAGTGTGGAGAGAGAGGCATATCCCACATGACTGGAGAATAAGCATACTTGTGCCAGTGTACAAGAACAAAGAGGACATCCACAACTGTGGGCAGTGCAGAGGTATCAAACTCCTATCACATTGCATGAAACTTCTGGAGAGGGTGATTGATAAACAGATGTGTAGAGTAGTAGAATGTAAGATGGGAGATGAGCATTTTGAATTCAGATCAGGATGCATCACAATTGACCCGATGTTTGCAGTGAGACAGATACTTGAGAAGAAGCTAGAGATGAGGAGAAAGTCCAACTGGGCATTCCTAGACTTGGAGAAAGCATATGACAAGGTCCCAAGAAAGCTGATCTGGGCAGTACTGCAGTGGTTTGAAGTCCCAGAAACATTGGTAGAATTAGTGCAGGCTATGTACAATGACCCAGTGACTCAAGTACGAACAGTGTTCATCCTCACAGAGGGGTTCCCAGTGGGAGTGGGTATACATCAGGGTTCAGCTCTGAGCCCACTGCTGTTCATACTGTTGATGGACTACATTAGGAAACAGGTCGGAGGAGACAGATCAATGAAGTTGCTGTATGCAGATGATGTGGCATTACAGGCAGACTCTGAGCTAGAACTTCAGCAAAGGATAGGAGAATGGAATGCAAAACTGAAGGCACATAGAATGGGAACTAAGCATAGATAAGACAGTGGTAATGGCAGCAAACTGGAGAAATCAGAAGAAGCTGAGAATAGAGATAGAAAGGAAGATAGTGGAACAGGTAAACAGCTTCAAGTATCTGGGAGGGGTAGATATGAAGAAGGGAAGTCTGAATGAAGAGGTCAAAGCTAGAATCGGAGGGGATGCAGCCAAATGGCATAGTGTCAGGTATAGTCTATGACAGAAGAATGCCAAAGAAGCTGAAAATAAGATGTGCAAGACACTGGTGAGACTAGTACTACTGTATGGTATAGAAACAGTTGAAGAAGCTAGAGGTGATGAAAATGAAGTGCCTGAGAAGGGTGTTAGGATGCTCACTGTGGGACAGACGAAGAAATGAGGACATAAGAGCAGAATCCAAAGCAGCTCTAATTGCAGAAAAGTTCAAAGAGAACAGATTATGATGGTTTGGACACGTGCAGAAAAGCAGAAGACAGTCTGGTGAGGAAGATGTGGGACAGACCGGAAGAAGGTAAGAGGAAGCGAGGCCATCCAGGAAAGAGATGGATGGATTATGTGAAAGAAGATCTGCGGCAGTCAGGCATGAGTGTTGAAGAAGGCAGGAGTGTGACACTGAATCGAGAGTGTTGGCGACAGTTAATACGATACCCTGACCCCATGTAGAAAAATGCTGATAACTTTCTATAGTGTTTTATTGGTTAGAATTGTGACATAATTTATTAGAGGTCTTTTTAAATGAATGAGCTCATTGTTTTATTGATTTTGAGGAAGTTCTTGATATAGTCGGATGAAAGTGCTTAATTTCTTGGTTTCACTAGCCGAGCTGGTGTTTGGAAATTTTAGTTAAACTGCTGAGGGCTGATGGTTGACAAGGGTGTGTGAGTATGAGAATCCTTATATTCCGTGATGATTTTTTTCCTCCTAAAAGTTGGTGAATGTGCTTTTAGTGGCAGTGAGAGGAAGGACCAGTTCCAGTCAACTGATGCTGCCTTGGCCAAAAAGGATTGGGGGGGGTGAGGATAAGCTCAAAATTTCAATATTAATATGAATGTGCCTCCAAGTACATTGGAGAGGGGAGAATCATGGTCACCCAGCACTTCTTCACCCAGAAGTTGGGGGTGAGGAGCAAGCATGGCTCCCCCCCAAAGAGCAACATTTTATTAAATATGACAGTTTAATTTTTACGTATTATGCAATCTCCATGCATTGTGTACTTGTTAATTTGGCACTGATTACTGATGCAACCATTTTAAGATCTATATTTTTTATATAATAATAATAAACTAACCTCTCGTCAGTGCTTACATTTAACTTTCAGTAACTTGTCATTAAGCAAGTAAATCCATATATGACAAACATATCTAGTCTTGATCTCCAGATTGATTTAACATTGCTCCTTAAAAAAAAAAAAAAAACAGTCAGACACACAGTATTTACAGTATAACTTGAGATGATGTTTTAACTAGTAACATGGTTGTTTTATTATCATCATATTGCAATCTTAACAGTTGGACTAGTGGTTTCATACTTGGTATTAGTTTACTTTTATTAAATAAATGTACATATTATTTCCTCTTCAAAACTCAGTCTCCATTACAGAATCCCACACAGCCCATTTTTTTCAAACCAGGGGCATAGATTTCTGTTCTATCATTGTTCCCAATTCCATATTTTAATCTCTGTAATCATCTTTTAGACCTGTTTTATTGAAGGTTTATCTTTTGTTTCCATTTTATATATTGTTTTCTTGACCACTGTCAACACTGATATTGTTCATTTTTGTACTGAAGCAATTCCATACATTCCCAAAATGCATGATCTGAAGAACCTATTTCTGAAACATCACATCTCCAACATAAGCCTCTTGTCTGTGGGAACATATTAAATATTATTTAATCATTTAGTCCATGCTATTTTTAATTTTATACTGTATCATCTTTTCAAATCTAATATTGCCTTATTTGGTGTACTTATTATTCTTTCCCGTTTGCCATTCCTGTTCTGATCTTATATATAAAATCTGCTATTTGAGGTTTAACAAATTTTCTATCCACACTCCAGATATCTTCAGCAACTAGACTGGTATGTGAAAGTTGATCTAAGTTCAGTAACCCACAAGTTTGTGAAGCTTCATCCCATTTTATTACCTCATTCTGTTTTATCATCTCGTCCTGAAATTGTGGTGCTTTGTTCTTCCTTTTCTTAATGCTTGTTATATTTTCTTTTGTGTTTGCTATTACTATATATGGTATATCGTATTGGTGTTATTCTATTTTATCAAGGTATAACTTCCTTTAAAGTAAAGACATGCCTAATAGTTTTTTTTTGTTTATAAAGTTGTGGATAAGGGTTTTTATATTCCTTTCCTAAATGTAAGTGCCCACTTGGTGAATCAGTAGTTACCTCGTTGGGTGCTATGCCTATCCAACTGCTTCCATGTGGGTATGTATTCAGAGAGCTAAATCAGATATGCTATATGCTAACCTAAGATGCATGGCCATATATTATGCCTCCAAATCTGCTAGTCCAAAACCACCCTATTCCTTTGTCAGTGTTGGAAAGAGTGCAATGGGAAAAACTCTTGTTATCCCTAAAAACTCCTTAATTTCTTTTTCATATTCCTTCATATTTGACCACTTGATTCATGTAAGCCTGACCTACATAAAGATCCAGCAGGACCAAAAAATCTTAATCATTTGTATTTTGCCAGTGCCCATAAATAATTATTACTTGTCTTACCTTAGAATCCTTGGAGTAATCACTTCTGAAGCTTTCCGTCAATGATGGATGTAAAGAATTCTGCAAAATAGACTGCACCACAGTGTATTATGGTTATTGGGTCTGTATTATATGAACGAAAGTTCATATAAGCGAACGCTCAATGAGTGAAAATCCTGGACATTGAAAACAATATTGTACGGGGCTGTGCCCCCCCCCCCACCTCGCACTAAATGTATATTCCAACTCCGAGATTGCACTACAGTGAGGAAGGGGCAAAAACTCCAATCTTCACTGTACTGCGGTCCCACACCATGCACCTCGATGTCCAGGAGTTTCACTCATTAGAGTATTCGCTTATATGAACTTTCGTTCTTATAACATGGTTATTTACATAATCTTTTTTTTTTTTTTTGGTAATGAAAACTGATGCAAAATAAGTAATTTACAGTTTTTGCCATGTCTTCAGCCTCTACTCTTCCCAAGCTGTGGTAATAGTAAGAAAAGTAGTTTCCTTATCTGGCTTCTTCCTTCCTTTCTTCTACAGTCCTGAAAAACTCACCCTTCCCCCTCTTAATACCTGCTGCTAGCTTGTTCTCCTATTCTTTTTTTGTCATTTTAGTGCAGTTTGCTGTCCTCCTCCTAAACACCAATAACTTTTCTATTGCTTCTTCCCTTTATCCTTCCATTCCCCTATTTTAACCTCATCTCTTATGACTGACTTCATCTCTGTAGTGAACTAGACTTGCCTTTCTTTCCTCCTGTAACCTTCCTTAACTCCTTTTTCATATGTCCCTTAACTGCCTCCTTTGTTATTCTGTAGCTCTGTTGTGCTTCCATGTTTTGCAGAGGCTGTTTATCAACTTACTGTGTTTTCATAGTTAGCCTTTTATAATCTAAAATCCTGTGATTTGTGGCCTTACTAGACTGTTTTTTGTATGACTGTTGTGAAACATGATGTTTTGATACTGCTAGCTAACGAACTCCTGCTCTCTAGATTCCCTCAGCACATTCCCCTTTGCAGAAAATAACATTGAAGATTCTCTTTTCCATTGTTCCACACATTACCTTTTACTGAAACCCTTCTTGGTAGACTACTTTAGGCTGTGTTCTCTTGCTCACCTCAAATCAAAGAGCATTCCAGTCTGCTTCTGGCTGATTGTAGTTTACCATCATAACCATTGTTTTGGTCTTACCTGTCTCTTGATCATGCTCCTGACTAACTTAACATTGCTCATATTTGCATTTGGGTGACCTGTAGTAAGTATCAGTGTACCATCTTTCCACTTTTGCCCATAACAACTTTATTACTGTGAAGCTTTCTAGTCGCTTCTTATCCTCTTCTCCCTCTTCATGCTGCCCTGTCTTTTGTGCCGTTTCCCCCTGCTTCATCTGTTGCTGTCATCTCCTTCTCCAGTCCTTTCCTTGTGACATTTACTGCTACTCCTATCCTTCCCTTCCTTGTCCTTTCAGAATATCCCGTACACCTACAACCCATCTCCTGCTGTTGTTAGCTTATATTTGTCTTATACTAAACACATTAGCTTCACTGTCATCTAGTAGTGCTTTTCACGTGGCCATCTTCTTTACTAGATCTTTGGCATTGCTGAGCATTGCATTTGACTTTTTTTTCCCATTCTCTTATTCATTTGTCTCTTCTGTTTAGTCATCCAAGGTGTCACTACGATCTCTTTCACCTTTCACATTTTACTAGTGCCCATATTTATTCCTCTGTTCCCTACTCCACTCTGTGAACCTGCAGCTGAACTACCTAATTATGTCTTTCGTCATTGTACTGATCCATGATATAATTTCTGTGAACATTATCCCTTAAGTTACTGCAAAACACCATTTGTCCTTTCTTCTTCTGCTGCTGGTGCTGTAGTCCTTTCCCACTATGTTATTTATCCCCACATAGACCACTGTATGGAGCAATCCATTTCCTTTATTGACAGCTGGTTCACTATTTGACTCATCTGGTAAGGATGAGGTGTGGAAAACTTCCCTACCTAATGTCTATCGTGAACAAATTTCACATCATCAGCAATCCTACTGCCCCTTCTAAGCTAGGCCTGCCTGACCATTGAGCTGCGCTCTCTCTCCTCTGATCACCTATGTTTTACTTGTACTGAATGCTTTTTGCTCCTTACTCTTCCTCCTAAGTAAATGCTTCACCCTTTTCTTTTTCTTCCTTTCTTTCCACTTTACTGTTTTCTCTCTCTCTTTGTCTGTCTTGATCCCTCTTGGCTGCCACCTCTGCTTTTGCCAAACCTCTTTCTTATCATTTCTACCTGCTCTGGACCATCTGCCTTGGCTACCAGATGTTCATCGTGTTTCACTGTTGCAGTCATTACATTTGGGTAATCTGCTGGCAGGTTGCCCTCAGTCTGCCTGATTAACAAAGTCTTGGGTCCTGCGTCGGTTGCAGTCCCTTCTTCCATGACGTCAGGTCGTCAGGGGTATAAAACATGCAGCTGACACCATTACATCAGTCTTTCTTGCCACACGGTGCCCAAAACAGAAGGAGGCAGTTCGCAAGTGCCGGTCGGCCGACTCCTAAAATTTTCGTTTTCAAGTTTCAGAACTGAAGTCTTCAACTTAAAGCGAAGTACCCCATTGGGGAAACTTTTTCTTGCTCCTTACCGATGTCAGTAAAAGTTAATAATTGTATTACTTGTGGGAAGCAAATACCTCATAAGGATTTTCATTTGTACTGTATTCCTTGCCTAGGCCCTGACCATGACGTACCTTGCTGTTGGTTTTGTGCATTATTTAATCACCGCACTATCTGTCGTCAGTACATTTTTGCTTCAAAATATTTTGGTTCTCTGTTTAATTATCCAGCAATGATGTCGGCTAGCCATCCGACTACTGGAATACCAAAAAAACGCAAAGAAAAAGAGACAGGCCATTAAGGTCCAAAACTGCTGACGACACCTCTCCTAAGCCAGTCACCATTTCACCTGTACTCAGTGAGGCGCTTTCGCAGCCCCTGATACCCGCTACTTCTGATTCGCAGGCCTCTACTGAGACCCATTCGGTGTCCGGTATGCCGCGTGTTGCTTCACATATGGAACCCGCGGATGTCTCTACCTTGGATGGGTCCAGAGCCGCTGAGCAGGCACAGGCTTCTGAGGGTGTATTCAGGTCTACAGACTTGCATATTAAACCGACTCCAACTTCAGTGCTAAGGCCTAAATCTCAATCTATGTCTAAAAAACCGACGCCCAGGCCACATGTTCAGGCCCCTATGCCTAAAAAACAAATGATCAAAATGGCTGAAGATTTAATTACTGTAATCAGGGGTAGTCAAACCCCCCCCCCCTCCAAGAGGCCTAGGATTGAATTTGACTATGAATCTTTTGAACAGGACACTGTTTCTTCTGACTCTTCTAATGATCTGGATTTGTCCATACCTACTTATGAGGACTCTGATGCAGAGGATTCCATTCCCTCTGCTTCTCCACCTGAGGATTTCTCTTTTGGGGAAACTTTACATACCTTAAGGGAGCATTTCCACTGAGAAAGTCAGGATTTCTCTGAATCCAAAAAGAGGCTTAGGGATTTCCTTCTTCTTCCTCAGCATAGGCCTTTGGCTGTACCTCCTGTACTAGATATTGTTGATGATGTGTTTTCAGAATCCAATATGGCCCCTGATTCCTTGCCTCCAGCCCCTAGCAAACCAGACAGGTACTACAGGGTTCCTGAGTCCCACAAATTCCTTTTCAAAAATCCTGTTGCGGACCCTGAAACCATTTCTCAGGGGCCCAAGGGCATTAAGGCTTCTACTGCTGAAAATCCTACCCCTTCTGATAGAGACTCCAGGGCGCTGGGTAGATGGGGTAAAAAGGTTTACACTTCTGCAGCCTTAGCAATCAGGGCTTTAAACTGTCAATTCCATATGCTAAAATATCAACAACATGTCATGGGACTGCTTAAACAGAAAATTATGTTGATTTGCAGGATTTATAGCATTCAGCTGAACAAGTTGGGAAACATACTTTGCAGTGTGGTTTTGATTCCTTAGAGGCCTCTTGTAGGGCTGCTGTTACTGGGTCTGTGCTTAGAAGGCATGCTTGGCTTAAGGAGCAATCTCTGCATGATCATGTTAAAGCAAAACTTTTGGATGTTCCTTTACAGCAGGACCACTTATTTGGCAGTAAGGCTGAAGAAGTTCTAAAAAAGATGGAAGATAAAGCTAAATCTATGCAAACTGTGAAAGATTTCTTACAAGTGCAACCTCCTAGATTTAGTAGGCATTGACCTTCTAAGAACTGGTACTTTCCAGCTCCTTCCAGAGCCACTGCGGCCAAATCCAGACATTCCAAAACCACCAGGTTTCAATCCCAAGGGACTTTCAGAACTAAGCAGTGGGGTGCTTCCACTTCCAACTCTGGAAACAACAAGGCACCACCCTATGGTAAGCAGTCTCAGACTTCCATTTGAAAGCACTTACCTCTTAGCAGCCCCTTTGGGGGGAAAACTGGCTCTTCATTCAAAAAACTGGCAACTTATAACCCAGGACAAATGGGTTTTAAATATAGTGTCTCAGGGATACAGATTTCATTTCCACATGCTGCCAACTCCAAATGGGTGTCCAGACCTGCCCCCAGGTCAGTGGGCAGAGGCTCAGAAAAAAGTACTTTCCCTCCTAAACATGGGGGCTATTCAGCTAGTACCAGAAGGGGAAAAGGGACAAGGTTTCTATTCCAGTCTTTTCCTGGTACCGAGAAAAGACAAATCATGGCGTCCAATTCAGGACCTGTCTATTCTAAACACCTTTCTGGACATTCCAAAATTCAAGATGCTGACTCTTCACCAGTTACTTCCTATGCTAGGCAAGGATGCCTCTTTGGCAACTCTCAACTTAAAGGCTTACCTGCATAGCCCAATCAGAGAATCTTGCAGAAGAGTCCTACGCTTCAAAGCAGGCTGCATGCATTATCAGTTGTCTGCACTGCCCTCTGGCTTGTCTACTGCACCCAGGGTATTCACAAAGTGCCTGGCTCCAGTAATTGCATTTTGCAGGCAAGGAAATATTCAAATATATCCATACCTGGAAGATTGTCTAATTCAGGCAGAAAACCAGGCCATTCTTCTAAAAGATCTGGCGTTTGCAAAAAAAACATCTAACCTGTCTAGGGTACACCATAAACAAAAAGAAATCTCAAATGGTACCCTCTCAAAAAATTACATTCCTGGGTGCAAGCTTGAATACAACTGCCCAGATGGCTTTCATTATGCCAGAAAAGCAAATTCATTTGGTGACTTACTTCAAACAGGTGGCCACAAAAACCCTGCTGTCTGCAAGGCAAGGCAAATACTGCAAGCCTTGGGGTTCATGGCCTCTTGCATTTTTCTAATTCCATATTCATGACTGCATATGAGGAAACTTCAGTGGTACTTAAAAAATTTACGGAGTCAACATTGTCACAGCCTGGAAACAATGATTCTTATCATACCTTGCCTGCACCTGGAGTTCCTTTGGTGGGCAGAGGCCTGCCACCAAAACAAGGGACTGCCTTTCACACCACCCCCTGCCACCCAAACCCTAACTACAGATGCATCAGACTATGCATGGGGAGCTCATCTGGCAGGGAAGTGCATTCAGGGCAAATGGAGCCCAAATCAAATGCACCTTCAAATCAATCAAAAGGAAATGCTAGCTGTACAGAATGCACTGACAGTCTTCAAGGACTACCTTCATCCAGGACAATTACTGATAAAGATGGAGAACATCACAGTTATGTGGTACATAAACAAGCAGGGGGTACACATTCCTACCCCCTTTGCAGACTAGCCATGGCATTGTGGAACACGACCTTGAGCTACCAAGTACAATTACAAGCTCAATTCCTGCCAGGAAAGCAGAATGTTCTGGCAGACGAACTAAGCAGAAATTTCATGGATCCTCATGAATGGAAACTGGAACCACGGATTTTCAACATGTTGACATGCAAATGGGGAAGCCCAGACATAGATCTTTTTGCCTCACCCCAGAACTACCAGTTGGACAAATTTTGCCCAAGAACTCATCACAAAACAGCCTGGAAAGTGGATGCTCTGTCCTTCAGCTGGAAAAACCTATCAGTCTATGCCTTTCCCCCTCTGCCTTTGCTCTCCAAAGTTCTACTAAAAGTCAAACAGGACAAGCCAAAAATGATTTTGATTGCTCCAGACTGGCCTCGTCAACACTGGTACCCACTCCTGCGCAGTGTGTCATACATTTCTCCGTGGCACCTGCCTCAGGCACCTTCCTTACTGTCTCAGCAGGAGAACCAAATTCTGCACCCTCAGCTCCAAACATTGAATCTTGCAACTTGGCTAATCATTTAAATTCACCCTTAGCATCCCTCAGCAAACCTGTGGCGGATGTCATTTTGGAGGCGAGAAGACCTAGTACTAGAAAATCTTATGCTGACAAATGGATAAGATTCTGTGCCTGGACTCAGTCTCAGGGGATGAGCACAGCAGTGCCCGATTTACCTCAGATTTTGCAATACTTAACTGAGATGCTTCATAAGGGCCTGTCTTTTTCTTCCATAAAAATCCATGCCTCAGCCATTTCAGCTCATTACTACACAGACCCCCCCCTTTATCTCATCCTCTTCTAAAGCAGTATCTCAGAGGGTAAAGAAGAAATTGTAGATCAACCACCACGTAGAATAAAAAACGAACTCTTTATTACATGAAATGAGCGCTTTCGCGTGCTTCCAGAGGCACGCTTCTTCAGATAAGTATAAAAACAATAATCTCTCTCTATATATAGTGCAATGTAATTAATTAATTAGTTGATTGATTCAATTAAACCAATTAAACATAATGTTTAGTTGATACATTTAAAGGTACAAATACCTAATACGATATAAGCTTCTTACATAAACAAAGCTTATAAATTATCAAAACAAAATCTTAGAAACTGCCGAAAAACAAATATCAAACAGTATGTCACATCTTGGTTGAAAGAGACAACATATTGTTGTACATAAACCACATAAACCACACACCCAGGCTGTCGGAATTTTTAAAAATAAAATAAAATAATAAGCAAACAAGTCTCACAGACTCAATGACATCTAAAAATATGTTTTAAAACAATGTGAGTCTAAAAATACATCTAAAATTAACATCTGCATGTCTGCACACCCAACTTGTGCAGTTATTGATTGTTTATATGCATGTATATTAAAGATATATATCATAATCTAGTAATATTTCATGTTCAATATAAAAATAAATAAATAAAATAAACATGTTCAAGTACTTCTATGCATATATAGAAATAAACTTATATAGATTGTTGTTATTATGTGTTATATTCTTTATATATAATTTATATTTATATTTATATTATTATCATTCTTTTATCCAAAATTAAAAGAATAAATATATATAAATTCTTATTATTTATTATTAACATGTATATTGGAAAAATATTAATATTAGTCTTTGATAACATTATTATCATTATAATCTCAGAGGGTCCAAAAACTTGAGACCATCCAGGAGAGCTCCAACCCCTGCCTGGGACCTTAACTTTGTATTGGAGAAACTCACTCTACCTCCTCTTGAGCCAGCTGCAACTGCAGACTTAAAATTTCTTTCCTGGAAAACAGCCTTCCTTTTAGCAATCACTTTAGCTAGAAGGATAACTGAATTACAGGCCCTTATGGCAGTGGAGCCTTTCATCATCTTTCATGCAGACAGAATGTCACTCAGGACCAATCCATCATTCATGCCCAAGGTGGTATCCAATGTGGCTCTTAATTAGTCCATTCATTTGCCAACTTTCTTTCCCAATCCACAGAACAAGGGAGAGCGGATTCTGCATTCATTGGATGTACACAGACAACTTAGATTCTACTTGGACAGGACTAAATCTCGAAGAAAATCTGAACAACTGCTGATAGCATTTGCTGCAGGGGCAGAGGGGGAGGGCTATTTCAAAGCAAACCATTTCTAAATGGATAAGCCATTGTATTCATTTCTGTTATAAGCACCATGGAAAACCTATCCCCCAGGGGATCAGATCTCATTCCACCAGGGCTGCATCTACTTCAGCAGCCTTTCTCAGAGGTGTTCTTACCAGGGATATTCTAGAAGCTGCTACCTGGAGTTCAGTTCATACTTTCACCAAACATTATCACTTACCAATTTTCTCTAAATCCAGAGCTGGCTTTGCCACTGCTGTTTTGCAGGGCCTTATAGCTGGTCCTAATGCTGTATAAATCCATCCTCCCAACCTTAGCTTTGGGAATCTACCCAAATGTAATGGCTGCAACAGTGAAACACGATGAACATAGTACAGTTGTGTACACTTACCATAAATGTATATGTTCGAGTGTATTCACTGTTGCAGTCCTGCTTGCCCTCCCTCTAGCCCCCTGTTCTTCTTTTACTATACCTCTTCTTTCTTTTATTATGCTTAAAAGCCTTTTGGTGTATTTGCTTTTGTTTGGAGGTATATATGTATATATGTATATATATATATATATATATATATATATATATATATATATATATATGTATATATATAGCTCCTCATTTGGGGGGCACCTGACATCTGGGGCAAGAAAAACTGATGTAATGGCATTGACTGCATGTTTTATACCCCTGATGTCATGGAAAAAGGGACAGCAACTGACGCAGGACCCAAGACTTTATTAATCAGGCCGACTAAGGGCAACCTGCAAGCAGATTACCCAAATGTAATGACTGCAACAGTGAATACACTCTAACATCTACATTTATGGTAAGTGTACACAACTGTACGTTCCTTAGCAACTTTTTCTCTGTATCTTTTGTCTGACTCCCTTCATTACTGTCACTCATCTGGTCAGGTTAAAACAGACGAACATTCGTGGGTTCTGTTAAAGCAACTTTATTACACACAAACACATCAGAAATGAGGCTTTGTAACTTAAACTTAAAAAAGACTGACTACCACACCCATACATGTTAGCACTCTGGCTTTTCTCTCAAAATGGCACTGCTGCATGCATATGGTCATATTTATATGCATGTGGCTACATCTGGAAATGTTTCTTAAAGGTACATAAACACACTGTGAGCTACATCCTCCTCCTTTGAGAAATAGTCTTTGTATGAAATGACAATATTCAATGACATGCAATTTACAGAAATGATCTTTTGACATGCAGTTTATACAGCACTAATTATTTGATATGCAGTCATACAAAATTGGACACACAGAAAGCTATCATGTTTAGGTTGCTGTGTATTTTACACTAGGTCTAGAAATTCGGCCTGACCGTGTAACATGAATTGGTTCTAGTAACGGAGACTGCCTTCAAGGAATGTTTAACTTTGGGGACATCATCAGGAATGGGAATGGATACTGCAACATGTTCTTCGGAATGAACATTGTTCAAGCAGCTTCATTACACATAAACACATCAGAAATGAGGCTTTGTAACTTAAACTTAAATAAACTTATAAACAGACTGACTACTACACACATACATGTTAACACTCTGACTGTTCTGTCAAAATGGCACTACTGCCTGTACGTGCTCTGTATTTATATGCACATGCCTACATCTGACAATGCTTCTTAAAGGTGCATGCACATGGTCTGATCTACAATTTCCTTATACTTTATCCCATTATCCCACTGCCTTTTCTACCTCTTCTCTTCTCTGCACCTTTTGACACTGCTGCTGTCTAGGTTTCTGCCTATGACCTAGTGTTCTTTATCTTGCCTGTTCTTGACCTTTCTTATCCTGTCTTTCTTTTCTTTAGCCAGACCCTCTCCCCCTTTTATCTGCCTAACCATCCTACTACCTTCTGTTAAGTCCATGATCTTCCCAGAAGCGTTCTCAGTTTCCTGTAGACCTCCATATCCTGTTCTTTTTCCGAACTTTTCTGAACTATTTCACTTTTCTAGACTCTAAACATCATATGCATCTCTTACCCTAACCTCTCCTCCAACCTTTACTTCTTTGTTCCTCCTGCCTCATTCTGTTTCTTTTCTTGGATTTCTTCTTTCACCTTTCGGTATTTTCCATATTAGCTTACTGCCCTTATCCTACTGTGTTCCGTGTACCTACCCAGTGCTTTTAGTTACTTCTCTGTTCTCTTTTCCCTTTTCGACCCGTGTATATTTATGCTCTGCTGCTCTTACCATCTGCTGCTTTACCACTGCCGCCTTCTGGTGTGTGTGTGTGTGTAGTGGGGGGTTGGTTGCAACTAGTACAATTTAAAAATGAATTAGAATAAGTGGGTTTACTGTAGATACTCAATGTCAATTGTCCTTTTGCCAAATCCCTTAAAATATGTACTTATAAATAAGAGAATTCATCTGAAGTAACAGTATATGAAAATAATTTAAAAAAATGGTAATCTTATTGATATATTCAATAATAGAATCTTCTCATTATCATCCTTCCAAAAAATACATATATTGTCTAAAAACCTTGTGTACAAAGTCCACGAGTTAGCAAACAGACTATTAATAATATGTCTCTTTTTTTCCCACTCTGCGATAACAATATTAGCAAATAGAGGCGCACATGCTACTTCTGTAGTCTGTCTAAAGTATTGGTCTTCAAAATAAATTTAAATTATTTAACAAGTCTAATTCCATTAAGGTGGTACAAATTTCTGTCAGGATAAAATTAATATGTATATTTCCATTAAGAAAGTCTGTAAACCATTCTAATTCCACGTCACGTGGTATTACTGTAAATAAATTCTTCACATCAGTCATAATGAAAACATTGTCTAGAAAGTCAATATTGTTACATTTTGTTAGAAAATCCCAGGAATCCTTACATAGATAAGTTATTTTTGAAGCACTTGACTTTAAATCATGATCAGTCATTTTGCCATGGGATTTATTTTTGAAGAGCTAGCAGCAACAATTAATCAAGCAGGGGGTTCTCTAAATCCTTTTACATTTTTGGCACACCAGACACAGTAGGAATCAATGGTGATTTAATATGTAAATAATTATATTGATCAATACTTAATTGTCCTTGCATACACATGGTAAGCGGTATGAACCCAATTCAATGAGGCTTCTTTGTATGCTTCATCAAATAGTAAATTAAACAGTTTTTTAATATAATCAATTTTATCCCGATTACCATACTGCCCCCTTTGTCTGGTTTCATAATTCTTGTACTTGTACTGGCCCTAATGCGGTCGGTTAATGCTTTCTGCTTTCTAGTAATGTTAAACTCTCTACTAGATGAGCAGTGAGAGATGGTATGTCTGAAATCTAATTCACAAATGTGTTCATACATATTAAAAGTACTAGATAACTTTAAACCAATAGGCCCTCCAGTTCTCACATTATCATTTTCAATATCATTATTTCAAATTCAGTTTTCCTGATAAATAATTTAAAATCACTTAAAAAGTTAGGTATATTCAAACCTTTGGTAGGTACAAAGGTAAAACCTTTGCTAAAAAATTCAGCATGTGCGGTGGTAATGTTGTAGCTGCTATAGTTATAAACAAAAACAAGTCCCTAGCTATGTTAGGAACAACTATACAAGACATATTGCCTAGTCCATTATCTTCAATAAAACAGTTCACCATCCCTTTTTGTTCCTGTAATATTGATCGTTCTTCCGAAATTGCAGGTTGTTGTAGAGTTCACCCAAGCAAACTATTTTGTTTGTTCGTGTAGTTAATTTGAAATTATTTTTTTAAAATTGTTACACAATGCTTTTCTTTGTTTGTAATTAGTATATAGGATATAAGCAATTTAATAAAATTGAACTTGAAGCTTCTCATGATGCTTTCTGCTCTGCATCTTCCCATCATTTTTGCTGGCTTTTATGACACTTTTGTGACTATAGCTAGCATTCTTTTGGTACTAGAGAATTCTTAAATGGATTCTTCCATGTTTTACATAAATATCCTTAGTGACCTTGCACAAGTAGAAACTACAGTGTAATGAAAACATGTGGTTCTGCCTAATGAAAGTGTAGCAGGTACCAAAAGTAGTATATAAATGTTGCAGTACCTTTGGCTGACTGTTATTCAACTTCTAGAAAACAGTTACAGCATACACAAATATTTGCTGTATGTACAGTATTTACATTATGCTGTGAGTTGGTGATCTTCCAAATTGCTGTTGCATGTAGTGTGTGTGTGTGTGTGTGTGTATGTATGATATGAATGTGCTCTGTCCAGGATGTTTTTGCTATTGTGCACAAACTGAGTACAGGGATAGGCTGTGGCTCCCTAGCAACCCTGAAGTGTAATTAAGCAGGTTATCTAAGAATGAATGAGTAATGCATCAGACTACTGACAACACTGCGCATTACAGTGATGTTTCAAGCAACCCTCTGGTTACTAATTGTAAGATGAGGTAATCTATATGCTTTTCGAGTTTCTGTAACCTGAGCAGAATGAAGGTTATCAGGGTCCCTGCTTATCATTGTAAAAGAACCTGAAGATGTTCTTCATGTTTCTCTGTTGCAGCCATAACTGATGGGATTTCCTGCCACAGAAGTCCTTGTCTGATCTGACTACCAGAGAATTTTCTCCTCCTCCTGAAGCCAGTGGATACCATGACCAGCATCAAGGCATCTGGGTATAAAGGGGGACAGCTAGCATCATAACTTCAGTTGTTTCTTGCTGTCAGAGCCTGAAGCAGTGCACTAGTCAGTGTGTTGGTCAGTCCTTACCAGAGAAAGAAGACTTCTAAAGCTAAGTACCCTGTTGGGGAGCTTCTCGTATGTTTCTTGACTAATGTCAGAGAAAGTTAACAACAGTCTCCGCAGTGGCAAGCAAGTACCACACTGGGACTTTCACTCCTTTTGTGTAACTTGTTTGGCATAAAACATGACATGCCTAACTTGGTCGCTTTAACAGTTGAACAGTCAAGCGGAGGGCTGAGATTTTAATTAAACACTTTAGCGAGATGCTAGGGCCTTCACGTACTGTGTTGTCTGCTGATCTCCCTAGACAAAAAAGGAAAAGCACCCAAAAATTAAGGTAACAGGCAATGCTTGTTTGCTGTCCTCCAGTCCACCTAGGCTTGTTATCACCGAAGAATTTGCAGTACCCTCAGACAGCTGAGGGTATGGCACAGATCTCTGTTGAGACCTGTTAGGAGTCTGATATGCCGCCAGGTCCCCTCCACTTCCGTATAAGCTGAAAGACGTAGCTCATGGGTTGGGTCTAGAGCATTTTCACAGGTTCCGGCTTCCAACAGTCCTTCGCAAACTGATGAAGGGGTATCCGGAGTACCTCATCATCAGGAGATTTCCTCAGTTTGCCGTTCTCGGGATTTGGTTGTTCGTCCTTGTCCTGGCCCTAGCTTGGATGCTGCCCTCTGGTCTAAGCCTAAGGCCTCACATAAAAAGGCTGCATTCAGCTTGCCCCAGCAGAGGCCTACCAGCTACAACACCAAAACTGAGGCTCATCAGCAGAAGCTAGTTAGGTTGATTGAGGCTTTAATTTCCATAGTCAGATCTAACTGCTGTCTCTCTGTCTCCCTGGTTCTGCCTCTGTATCTTTTCCTGGTAAAATAAATAGGGATATTTCCCTCCAGAAATCTTCTGAGTGTGAGGATTATAGTGACAAATCCACTTTTGAAGATGGTTCATCTATTGGTTCCTATGGGGATTCAGATTTCTGATGAGAACCTTTCCTCAGCCACTACTCCCCCGAGGACATTTCCTTTGGGGAGACCCTATATACCCTGAGGAAGCATTTTGAATGGGAAGTACAGAACTGTCCACAATCCAAGAAGACGGTTAGGGAATTTCTAAATCTCCCTTACCATAAACTTCTTGCTATTCTTCCAGTCTTGGAGGTGGTGGGCGATGTCTCACGAGATTCCTAATTATAACCAGACCCTCCCCGCCCCTCAGAAACCTGATAGATTTCACAAGGTTCTGGATTCCAACAGATACCTCTTCAAGAACCCTATAGCAGACCCTGAAGTGGTGACTCAGGGTCCTAAGGAAGCTAAAGCTAGTACTATCAAAAAATCCCTTGTCAACTGACAAAGCAGAGCCTTGGGCAGGTTTGAAACGAAAGTCTACACCTCTGCTACCCTTGTCAAGAGGGCTATGAATTGCCAGTTCCATATGGTGAAGTATCAAGAAACCATACGTAACACCAAAACTGTGCTCAAGAAGCCTCCCAGGTAGTTTAAACAACAAATTAAACAAAAAAACTATCACATTGAAAACAGCAAACTGGAAGAACTGGACCACCAAGTGTAGCAAAATCTTTTTAATCCGCAAAGGTTGAGCGTTTTCAGCTGTTAGCCTTCTTCAGAACAAGGAAAAAACATATTACCCCATATTTTTAAATACTGTCAATCAATTTTAAAACCACCAATCACATACTTGCAACAATTTCTATACTTAATTATCCAGTACAAAAATGCAATTTTGTTATAGACAATGTGCCTGTTGATTTTAATGGAGACAAAGAGGGGGAATTAGAGTATAAAGAATTTAAATGGCAGATTCTTTTTAAATCATATAATGCACCTGGGTTAAATGGTTGGGTAAACTATAAAGTAGTTTTACGCGGAAAAGCACTTTATGACAAATGCAGAAAGTGAATTCATTGTTTTTAGTTTTGTATGTGTTTTTTTTTTTTGCATTTTTTATTGGATAATTAAGTATAGAAATTGTTTCAAGTATGTGATTGGTGGTTTTAGAATTGATTGACAGTATTTAAAAAGATGGAGTAATGTTTTTTTGTTGTTCTTAAAGAAGGCTAACAGCTGAAAGCGCTCAACATTTGTGGATTAAAAAGATTTTGCTACACTTGGTGGTCCAGTTCTTCCAGTTTGCTGTTTTCCATGTGGTAGTTTTTGACTTAAATTATCAAGAAACCATTTTAGACCAGATGAAGGTAAAATTGGTGGGGATTGAAAATAAGGCCCTCTCCAAGGAACTGCTAGACTTGAACAGGTCTTGCTGTGAAATAGCTAAGCACTTCTTGCACTGCGGCTATGAAGCTGTGGAAGCTTCCAGCAGGGCAGCAGCTACAGGATCCGTCATTAGAAGACATACCTGGCTGCCGGAATAGTCCCCTCCCTGAGCATGTGAAATCCAGTCACTTGGATATCCCTTTGGACAAGGATTTCCTTTTTGGCCCCAAGGCTGAAGCCATGCTTAAGAAAGTGGAGGATAAGGTCAAGTCTATGCAAATGGTTGAGGATATTCTTCAAGTTCAAACTCCTCACTTCAGCTGCAGTTACCCTACCAAACACTGGTCCTTTCCAGCCTCCCAGTCTAAGCCTAGATACTGGAGACCTCAGAGGGATAGGAGTCAGAGGCAGCATCAGCAACTAAGACACTGGCAAGCAGATTCCAATATGCCTGGGGGATCCCGCCAGTAGGGACCCAACTCAGAACAATCATGACTCTTCCATGACACTCCCTTTCCCCCTCCGCTCCCTCACTAACCCCTCTCAGATTAGGGGGTTGGCTGTTCTTCCTAAAGAATTGGACTGTCATTACCAGGGATCAGTGGGTACTGAAAATTGTACAAAGAGGTTACAAACACCAGTTGAAACAGCCTCCAGTTTGATCGGGTTTCTCAGATATTCCACCAAACCAGTAGACAGAGGCTTTAAAGCAAGTACAGTTCCTGTGCAGCCAAGGTTCTGTGGAACCAGTGCCAAATACATTACAAGGAAAAGGTTTTTACTCGAGGCTTCTCCCACTCCCCAGAAAGGAAGGTATCTGGAGGCTGATTTTGAACCTGTCGAGGCTCAACCAGTTCTTGCAGGTATCAAAATTCAAAATGCTAACCCTTCACAAACTGTTGCCCATAATCTGTCCCATTGCTTTCATGGTAATCTTAGATCTAAAGGACACATGCTTCCACATTCCCATAGAAAATTCTCACAGAAGGTGCTTATTCTCTAGAGCAGGTGAGAGGCATTATCAATTCTGCTTGTCTGCTGCACCCAGGGTTTTCACAAAATGCCTAGACCCAGTGATAGTCTTCTGCAGGTCAAAGGGCCTTCATATTTACCCCTACTTAGATGACTGCCTCATTCAGGCAACAGATCTAGACAAATTCAAAGCAGGTCTTCTTTACACCCAAGAGATCCTGGCTTTGCTATAGTTTACCATCAATACCCAAAAGTCTCAGACCATTCCCAAAAACAGGATTGTTTCTCTGTGGGATTTTTTGGACACAGCACTTCAGAAAGCCTTCCTTCTTGCAGACACATTTACCTTTCTAGCTCTGTACTTCCAAAAGCTCCTTCTCAGGAACTGCTCACAGCCAGAGAGTTCCTCAGAACTTTGGGTTACCTGGCTTCTTGCATCCTCATGACTCCCCTTACCAGAGTACGTATGATGAAGCTGCAGTGGTACCTCAGATATGTGTGGTACAGTGTGGTGCAGACATTCTCAATTCCTCAACTTCAGGGTGAAATTCTTTCCTTGTCTCGGGAAAGAGTTTGCCTGGTGGACTGAAGCATGCCTCCTCGACCTGGGCCTTCCATTCAGGTTCATTCATCAGGACCAAACTCTGACCACAGATGCCTTGGAAATAGCATTGGAAGCCCACAACAACTTACAGATTCAGGGCAGATGGGACACCCAGTCCAAGAAGAAACACATTAACCTAAAACAACTGATGGCAGTCCATAAAGGTCTGATTGCCTTCAAGGATCAACACATAGGCGGGGGGGGGGGGCTCATTCTTGCCCTCTTTGTCACCTAGCCATGGACCTTTAGAAAACTGCAAAATCCCTAAGCCTGGACCTTATGGCACAGTACCTCCCAGGAGAAACCATTCAGCTGACTGGTCACTTAAGCAGGAGCTTGTCAGACCCCCACAGTGGCAACTGCACCTGGAAGTTTTTCTCAACATAACCAAAGAATGGGGGTGCTACAGATGGACCTTTTTGCAACCAAAGAAAATGATGACTTGTAAAAAAATTTGCTCATGAACCAAAACAATGTCAGCCTAGAAGATGAATGCATTCTTCTTCTCTTGGACAGACCTGTTCCTCTGTGCCTTCTCACCAATACATTTGCTCTCCAAGGTACTGCTGAAAATAAAGGAAGAAGAGCCGGGGAGCATTCTTATAGTCTCCGATTGGCCAAGGCAGCACTGGTATCCTTTAGTGCTCAGTATAAGCAAGAAAGAACCATGGTTGCTACCCCAATGAGTGGATTTATTAACTCAGAACAAGGGCACCTTCATACACCCCAAACTGAACATTCTCAAATTGACAGCATGGAAAATATGTTGATTACCTGGAGGGGGGGGGGCACCTCTCAACAAAGGTCCTGGACATTCTAAAAGAAGCCAGGAGACCTAGCACAAGAAAATTGTACTCTGCCAAATGGAAGTATTCACTGTCTGGTACAGACAAAAGGGGCGGCAGAGCCCTCTGCAATACAAATTCCCCTAATACTTTCATATGTATCAGGACTTTTTGTCAAAGGACTTTCCTATTCCGCTATTAAAATCCGTGCTTCAGCAAAGTCAGCTTGTCTTCCTACTCAGCCCCCTCACTTATCTTATCCTCTCATGAAGCATTTCCCAAGAGTAGTTATCCACATTAGACCTTCAAGGAAACCACTTGCTCCCCTGTGGGATCTCAGCTTAATTCTGGAGAAGCTTACCCTCCCGCCTTTTGAACCAGTGGCCTCCGCAGACATTTAAATTCCTGACCTGGAAGACAGCCTTCCTGATAGCCATTACTTTGGCTAGAAGGGTTTCAGAGCTTCAGGCCCTTATTTGTGTGAAACCCTTCAACGCTTTCCACCCAGACATCATCTTTCTTAGAACCAACCCTTCCCTTATACCTAAAGTGGTTACTTTCTTAGAACCAACCCTTCCTTTATACCTAAAGTGGTTACAGAGATTTCTTTAAACCAGACGATCCACTTGCCTACCTTCTTTCCTGACCATCAGAACTAGGGAAAGAATCCTCCATACTCTGGATGTACATATGCAATTGCATTACTACTTGGACAGAACAAACAATGTCAGAAAGTCTAACCAGGCTTTTGTAGCCTTTGCCTGTAGCTCTGAGAGGAGACCAGTTCCTAAAATATCTGTCTCAAAATGGATCTCCCACTATATCTTGTTTTGCTACAGCCATTATTGAAAGAAGCTTTCAGACTCTGTGAAGTCACACTCTACTAGGGCTGCTGCTACATCTACTGCTTTTCTAAAAGGGTGTCTAATAAGGACATTTTGGAAGCTTCTATTTGGTCCTCTGTGCATACCTTCACCAAACATTATCACCTTCCAACCTTCTCCAACTCCATAGAGGGGTTTCCACTGCCACCTTAAGGGCATCCTCCCCCCACCTTAATGTTTCCATCCACTCTCCTTTCAGCTTTGGAAGCCATCCCATCAGATTTGACTGCATCAGTGAAACAAGAAGATCATAGTACAGTTGTATGCACTTACAGCACATGCAGATGTTTGATTGTATTCACTGTTGTAGTACACTTTCCCTCCCTCCTTCTCCTCTTGTGCCGTGGGATTGGGGTGGTTATTATCATCTCTAGTTCCAGGTTCTCACCCCGTCCTCCTCTGTATATAACATGGAGTTTCTGAGCTAGGGACCTGCTAGGGGGATCCTATCTGTTGAAGACAAAAAAGTACTGAGATTATGGTGCCGGCTGGCTCTATTTATACCTAGATGTCTTGACATCAGTCAGGGCAACTGCTGGCTTCAGGAGGTGGAGAAAAGTCTCTGGTAGTCAGGTCAGTCAAGGGCTTCTGCGGCAGGAAATCTTATTAGTTATGACTGCAACAGGTAATGCACTCAAACATCTACATTTATGGTAAGTGCACGCAACTCTGCTTTTTCTTGTACTTGCATGATAAGTGGATTGAGTTGGTAGGATAGTGCATCCCCAGCATTCCTTGCTCCATTTGCAGACATTGAAAATAGGTCCAAAGGCTTTTGAAAATTAGATTCATCCAGCCAGAAACTGGACATCTAATGAGCATAAAATGTGCTTTCCAAGTAGGGCATAATTTTATTTTCTGCATTTAGCAACCAGGCAAGCCTGCTGGGCACAAATATCCCTTTTCAGGGACAACCTAGGAACACTGTCATGTTAAGTAACTACGAGTCGCACAGCAGATGGAAGAAATCAAATTATGTACCCTTTGGTTACAGGAAGCAGCTCTATAAAAGGCCAATGCCTTAATCCTCAATGCTATTGCCAGACAGTTATCTGATAATGTTCAGAAACTCAAATTAAAACACAGACTGACAAGAAGGTGAGCAAAAATGCACACATATAGTTAAAGGCACAGTGTAAAATCTGCAAAATTTCAATGGATACTATTGCAAAAATCTACATCACAAAGTCATGTATTTTTGTTTTTGAAAACAAGGCAGATGTGAAATGTGGGTATTGGTGCCACCAACATGTTGGTCATGCAACCTAGTTGTCTGTGCCTGTATGCTGAACACCTTTGAAGTTTTGTGTAATGGGGGACTAAATGACTTTATGAGGTGGTATATTTTTGCAATGTCACACTCTGTCTACAGATCTTATAGGTTCATAGAAGATTACTAGGCTGACAGCTTAAGGCCTCTTACAGGCCTAGCCAATATAATCCAATTTTATCCAATATGTGCCCCTAGGGGCAAGGGGATGACATGGATTTGTGTCTGTGCATTGAGTATCTTACAGATTGCCCCTGTCCATAAAGGACATAGGCACTATCCCAGGTATGAATTTGTGATTCTGTGTCCATTGATCCAAATTGCTTTTGAAGAGGGCCAGGGAAAGGGCTCTGCTTAATGTGAGGGAAGCCTGTTCCAAAGAAGTGGCAAACTCTGAGACGCATATCTCTCTCCAGCATGAGTCACTGATTAAATTTAGATCCATAGATCAGGTGACCCTCATTCTTTTTGACTTACAGATGTGTGGCAGCTCCATCAGGGCTGGATTTGTGAGTGTCTTGTAGGTCAGGCATAGGTCACCCCTTAATAGTCAGTGGAAGACAGAGTAAAGGGATCAGGCTTTGTCTATTCTCATAGGACATGTTGTTTACACCCTGTATATTCTTTGTGAGGAACCTCTGAGGTCACTCCAGCTGCAATAAGTGCCTAGTCAAGTACATGCTAAATAGTGCATTTAGTCTGAGGGCCGAGTACAACGGGCATGTAATTTCCTTGAATCTGGATGCCATACTTTTACTTATAAGCTGTGCAACATAAAAGGACTTCCTCAACACCATTAAGCCATATTATCAAATATACTGTGTTTTTGATAATATGCTTATATTTCTGTTACTCAGAAGAGTTTTATAAACTTGTGTTGTTGAGGGGAATCCCACAGTCTTAGTGGAAGTGGGAAAAGCTATGTGCTGTATGGTATTCAAAATTTATACTTTTTATGCACCCAGATTTTTGGCTGAATGTATCTACTTTTCAAGAGCTTTTGTACCCGTTTCCAAGTCTTCAGGTTGAGAGAATGGAATATAGTGCCAAAATGGGTAATTTTATTTGTAAAATCATGTGATGTGGTAAAGGGGTAATTGAATCTTAAGATATGTACTACTTCCAGAACAGGTAAAGCTGAGAGGTCTGTTCCCCAGTTTCTAATACACATCATTTCACCTAAAGTCAGTGAACTTTAGACTAGAATGACAAACTGCTATTCTTAATGTTTACCTCTTGGTGGCAGCAGAAGACTGTATATGCTTAAATATAGCCAAGAAAAAAAAACATTTAATTTATCAAGCTCCTCTTTTAGGTATGTACTATGCTTTTAGTTGTTAAAATATATATTGAAAGTACACAACATATTTATGTTTGAAACCTTCTTTATGAGCTTTTGATATATTAAATAGGCTTGTTGGCATGAGTAATTGGTACACGCACACACACAGACCGTAGTCTTGTGTAGCCTTGCAAGCATGCTTTGTTAATGCTGGCTGGCAGAAATAGTTTCTGAAAACAGCTGCTATAAATTATTGTTTTCTTAATTTGGTTTGTGTCTTATTTGTGAAAATGTCATTACCAAGGACTTTTACAGCATTTCTGTTGTCTTCTCATTGACTCTTTACAGTAGTGATGCCTTGCATCTTCTGGATTTGGCTGTCTTTATTTATTGATGTGTATTTACTGGGAAAGTCCAACTGGGCCAATAATGTACCCATTTTCAGTAGAGGCGTGGAGAGAAAAGCTCCAGTGATACACAAAAATATCCAAAGACCATTATTTCTGAATGTTAAAGAAGTTGTAGAATGAGAGTGTTACAAAGATTATTCCAAGTAACATAATATGATTAAGACGAAGAAATCCAGGGATATTCTGAAAAATAACCCCCTCTGTCTGCGTGTATGTGCAATACTCTTTTTGTTAAAGCTTATTTTTAAGGTGTTTGTATTGCTAACCCACAGTGTGCACTCTAGCAGTTCTGCAGCAGTCTCTTTTCACAACTCTGTCCCCACCAGCCACTTCACTTCCTGTAATAGGTAGACTCTGCATTTTACTTTTCTCCGGAGTGCCACTAGGTGGCGATATATTCCCACTCATTGTATTAGGCAATTTTCAATACTTTTTCCCTGCTCCCTGCATCTCTAAGACCTGTTGTCCTTTCCCATTGTTTTTTTTGCATAATTGTGTCACCTGTTCAATTCTCCATGAATTAAACCAAACCTTAACTCATACATAACATACCTCCGAGCTTGTCAGTACCTTTGAGTGCTTGAGAGTGCCTGCATCACTGATTGTTTGTGTTGGTTTGTTCTGCTCCTTCCTCCTCCTTAGCTCACTTCAACAAGAGTCTGGCTTTTCTGACTGTAGATAAGATCTTGTCATGCCAGATGGTGTTTCCTTAATTGTCGAACAAAAGCACAACAAAAGAAAAATGAACTGGGTAGCGTAGCAATTTAATCACAAAGAACAAAGCTTTCCGGTTAAATACCCTTCATCAGTATTAACTCAATATCCTACTACAAACAGTTTTTATAAACCACAAGGGAATGTTGCCTTGGTGAGACAGTTCCTGAAAAATTTTGAACTGGTTGCTTCCATGATTATCATTTTACCACTGACATGACTTCACAAGAAAAATTCAGTGGTAGATCTGAAATTGTTGGATGCAGTACCTTCTTTTCCCTGGAATCACAGTTGCCTGTACTTCCCTTCATCAGATGAGAATTACAGTGGTACTGAGATCAGTTGAGTATCAATCCAGAGCTTCCTTTCTCCCCATTGCACCGAATGCGAGTATAGTCTGTCCAGACAGACTCGTCTGACTTTGCCTGGGGAGTTGTGTCAGTGGAGATGCAAGTGCTAGCCACTTGGGGACCCAAGAACGCATGGAAGCACATCAGTATGTAGGAGGTGTTGACAGTGATGTCCTTCCTTATCACTGTTGCAGTATTCTTCACCTAAGAGATCTCCCGCCAAGGAACGCCCAACATCAGGCCAGTATAATAAAGCCTTCAGCTCTTATAGTCAGTGTATGTGACATGTATACTCTGCACACATTGCATAGGGCATAAAGGTGATATATGGACACACATACTTAAAACTTTGCTGCCAGTCCAAACTCCACTATTGAAAGTCTGTCTGAATGCCCTTCTGCTGTGCTGGTTACCAAGCCATGCTTTCATACAAGTGCCCCATTGGGGTTTCTTCTCTTATGTTCTTTTTTCTTATTGTTGCTGTTGTGTTCATATCATCCAGAAAGAGAAAATGTCAGTGTGGGGGGCAGATTCCCCATCAGTGCCTTTTTTGTTTGGGTGCTTCCCGCGATCATATGCAGTGTTCTATATGCCAGGTGTTTGCTCCCAAGACCCTATGTAGTCGCTTCTCCTCCTTTTCCATTTACCTGGAGAACCAGTGTCTTATGTTGTTGGCTCAGGGTGTTGTGGTAGAATTCTGCCATCCTGAGGGCCAGCAGTATGCCAAGAAGTCCAAACAAGTTAAGCCTGATCCAATCTCCTCCAGATATCTCTCCTTAGGCTGAAGAAAGCCCAGAGGACTGTCTGGTGCTTGCTTCAGATTCCTCTGCCACAATCCATTTGGAGGCTGGCATGGATCCAGTTTCTCACATGTCCTTGGAGGCTTTTCAAACATCTGTGCCTGACAATAAGGGGGAACCTCTGCTGATTATATCCAAATGTCCTAGGAGGATTTCTCAGATCTTAGTGAGGAAGGAGACAACCATTATAGAATTGCCTCAGGGGTCTGACCCTATAAAGATGTTTCAAGTGCACATCCCACAGAACACTGAACAAAAGTCTAAGCATATTTTCCTCTGTCTTAAAGGATTTTCATTGTGAATGACAGGATTTCACTTTGGGTGTATTTAATGCTTTGATGACCCAAAAGCCACCTCAGGGGGTCTCTGTTCCATTCATCCCTAGTCATCCACTCTAGAGACCTAGGGAATTGGATTCCTCGGATGAGAATCTGGACTCTGGGCAAGAATCCCTGGCTTATTTTTCTGAAATCCCTTCCCCCTTGGACTATGTTTCAGAAGAGTAGGATTCCTTAAGTCCAGACACCTCTTTGGAAGAACTTTCCTTTGGGGATACCATTGCCCTTATGATGGACTATTTTAAGTGGGATTGCTCTCAGGTTTCTGATATTTAAAATTGTGCTATGAGCTCCTACAGATGGAGTGTCCTAAACCAGCCTGGGACCTTAACTTTGTATTGGAGAAACTCACTCTTCCTCCTTTCAAGCCAGCTGCTACTGCAGACTTAAAATTCCTTTCTTGGAAAACAGCTTTCCTTTTAGCAATCACTTCGGTAAGAAGGGTATCAGAATTGCAGGCCCTTATGGTAGTGGAGCCTTTCATCATCTTTCATGTGGACAGGGTGTCCCTCACGACCAATCCCTCCTTCATGCCCAAGGTGGTATCCAGTGTGGCCCGTAATCAGTCCATTCATTTGCCAACCTTCTTTCCTAATCTACAGAACAAAGGGGAACGGATACTGCACTCCTTAGATGTGCACAGACGACTTAGATTCTACTTGGACAGGACTAAACCTCAAAGGAAATCTGAACAACTACTGGTGGCATTTGCTGCAGGGGCAGAGGGGAAGGCTATTTCAAAGCAAACCATTTCCAAATGGATAGGCCACTGCATTTATTTCTGTTACAAGCACCATGGAAAACCTATCCCACAGGGGATCAGCCATCACTCTACCAGGGCTGCATCTACCTCTACAGCCTTTCTCAGAGGCGTCCCTACCAGGGACATCCTAGAAGCTGCTACCTGGAGTTCTGTACATACTTTCACCAAGCATTATCATTTGCCAATTTTCTCTAAGTCCAGAGCTGCCTTTGCCACTGCAGTATTGCAGGGCCTTATAGCTGGTCCTAATGCTATCTAATTTCCTCCTCCCATCCTTAGCTTTGGGAATCTACCCAAATGTGATGACTGCAACAGTGAAACATGAAGAACATAGTACAGTTGTGTACACTTACCATAAATGTAGATGTTCGAGTGTATTCACAGTTGCAGTCCTGGTTACCCTCCCTCCAGCCCCCTTACTTCTTTTGGCTATACCTCTACTCTCCTTTACTATGCTCAAAAGCTTTTTGGTGTATTTGCTTTTTTGTTGGAGGTATAACCTTGTATATTTATATATTTAATTGCTTCCCATTAGGGGGGCACCTGACATCTGGGGCAAGAAAAACTGATGTAATGGCGTCGGCTGCATGTTTTATACCCCTGACGACCTGACGTCACGGAAGAAGTGACAGCAACCGACGCAGGACCCAAGACATTGTTAATCAGGCCGACTGAGGGCTACTGCAAGCAGATAACCCAAATGTGATGACTGCAACAGTGAATACACTCGAACATCTACATTTATTGTAAGTGTACACAACTGTACTTTCTGTCTACCTGGAAGCCATACATATCCAAATGGAAGAGATTTTCTGTCTAGTGCCTCTCTCGCCATCAGGATCCCCCTATCAGTGGAAATTCCTTTCGTTCTCTGTTTGTTTTTTGTGTGATCTGCTCCATGCTGGGCTGGCATATTCTTCAGTGAAAGCTCACCTGTCTGCAGTTTCTGCTTGTCTGCCCTTGGGTCCTCCTTTGGTATCTAGGTTTAAGGTCAAGCAATTGTTTAAAGGCATTCTTCATATCAAGCCTCCAAGGAAGCCTGCTTTGACTTCTTGGGATCTCAATTTTAGACTTGAAAATTTGACCTAGGCCCCTTTTGAGCCTGCTTCCTTGCAACATTGTAGTTGGAAAACTGTTCTGCCTTTGTCTGTTACTTCAGCTAGGAGAGTGCCTGAACTTCAGGTTGTCATGGCTGTAACTCCTTTTTTGGTTTTCATAGAGACAGGGTGTTTCTTTGTACTAATCTTCTTTTTTTTTTTTTTTTGTGCCTAAGGTGGTCAGTGAGTTGTCCCTTCATCAGTCTATTCATCTTCCCTTTTTCCTTCTTCTCCTTCTGCTAGTGAGAAGGTTCTTCACACGTTGGAGTTGCATTGACAGCTTGGATATTATTTGAATAAAACTAAAGATGTTATGTAGTCCAGTCTCACCTACATTCTTACCCGTGGGTTCAGAGCCGAATGTTGGTTCCGACTCGGCCATACTTTTTAGCTCAAAGTCTTTCTATTGGCTGGGCTAAGATGGTATCCCATGCTGTAGTGTGGAAAAGTTGTGTGTTGTTTTATAGCGTATTCTGTGGTATCCCACTAGCTGTTTCCAACGGGCTAGGCCCGTTTCAGTTAGAGGACCTAGTCCGTCCCCTTGCTTTCCTTGTGTGCTAAATCCTTACCTTGGACTAAAACCGTTTAAATTTGAGGAATTAGTCCTCCCCCCTTGTATTTGTGTCTAAGGATCATTTGAGTTAGAGGTCCTTGTGGTGTTTTGTCTGTTGTTTGGCTTGTTCCCACGCCTGTGGCTGTTTGACCGTTGGTCTAATTTTGAGTTAATTACTTGCTGTTTGTGGTAACTATGTCCAAAGATACTAAGGAGCATAAGCCCTCGGGCTTCAAGAAGTTCTCCAAGTGCAGTTATAAGATGTCCATCACTGATGGACACTCTGTTTGTGTGTACTGTCTGGGAGCGATTCATCTCCAGGAATCGTGTAGTTTTTGTCATGCCTTTAGCCCGCGTGTTCTTCAGGAAAGGAAGAACAAATTGATTTTTATAGGACTTCTGAAACCCTCCTTCGAGGAGGGTCTGGAGAGTGCTTCCAGCTCTAAGGCAAAATCTTCCAAGGTAAAAAAGCGATCCCCGGCTCTATCAGTATCCTCGGAGCCGCTGGAGAAAATAGCAAAATCTTCATCGACATTCTCGGCTCCATTGTCCTCGGGGCCGCAGGAGGTGTCAGTGGTTATGGAACCTGCTTCGGCTCCAATTTTCTTGGAGCCTGTTCAGAGCCGGTCACCTAGCATTAGGCCGGTATCTCCTCCACGCAGGTCTCCTTCAGAGAGGAGGTCTCGATCTCCTTCCCTATCCTCCAAATCTTCCAGGACCTTATCAGATGTGGACGTCAGTAGAGTGGTGCAGAGACTTCTTCAGTCACCGGTACTGGCTAAATTGTTCTCTGCTCCAACCCAGTCGGCTCCGGAGCCGGTCCCTCAACCTACATCGATACTTCCTCCTCCGAGCACATCTCAGCTTTCGGAGCCGGAGTGCTCGATTCCATGTGATGTCCTTAGGTCGGTTCCGACAGCCCCTCCTGGCTTATCGGTTCCGAAGTCAGCTCCTACCTTGTTGGCACCATCCACGGGGTTCAGGACTCAGGATTCATTGGTCAGACCCGAGGGAGAGGCTTCGGGACATCTCTCGGCTCCTAGTCTCCCTCTCCGTGCTTCGGCGTGGGGAAGCCTGACTCCTGCCTCTGCTTCGGAGGCTGGTCATTCTCTGGATCCGGGAGGACCAGCCTTCGAGGCCATATGGAACGTGCTGTCCAGGTCGTCAGCGGCATCATACGGGTCGGTCACTCTGTCCCCTACAATACTGGTGCAGGTCTCTGATCACCATCTGTCTCTGGACAGTGGAGCCCCAAGGCCTCAGGGTACCCCCACAAGTGGGCCCCATATTTCTGAGGGCCCCTCAGAGTTTTTGCCTGAGGTGCCACCCAGAAAGAAAACGTGCAAGAGGAAGCACATAGATTCCCAGGATGAGTCTCTCACGTCAGACACCGACCTTGAGGAATCGGAGGGGTGCCCTAAGTCATCCTCTGAGGATGTTTCTTTTTCTGACATCCTAGAAATTTTGAAGCAAAGAGGTGTCTGGCCATCCAAAGCCCCCTCCGAAGAGGAGTCTGTCTTCCTGAAGGCCTTTGGTGCTCAGCCATATGCCTCCTGGGTATCTCTACCCTTCGAGCTTCTGGATTTGGTTTGTCGAAAGGTGTGGGAAACACCTGACTCTGTGGAACCAGTCCCCAGGAGACCAAATAAATTTTGTTTGCCCCTCCTGATAAGGGATTTCTATCCAAGGGATTCCCTGTGGATGCCATGGTGGTGGCAGCTGCCACCCAAAAGGAAGTAGCTGAAACTTCTTCCTCCATCCATCCCCCTAACAAGGAGTCTAGGACTATGGACCGGTACAGGAAGCATACGTTTTCTTCAGCGACCTTTACCTTATGGTCACTGAATTACTTATCTCACTTTACACGGCTCCAGAGAGATCTCCTAAAGGAGTTTAGAGATACTCTCACATGTAATGTTTCTGAGGTGGTGGCACAAAAGGTCAACGCTCAGATGTCTACCCTCAATTCTATTGTGAACTCCTCCATGAGGCTGATCTTCTACGCAGCCGAGGGAGCGAGTAGAGCAGCAAGTTCAGGAGTTGCTCTTAAGAGGCAGGTCTGGATGCGCCTTTGTCATTTCGCGGAGGCCTTCAAGTCTTCATTCACTGACACCCCATTTGATGGTTCCTCTTCGTTTGGAACCAAGGTGAAAGACACTCTCACTAGGTGCGAGCAAGAGGGGAAAACTCTGTCTGCCATAGGAGTCCATTTTTCCCTTCCATCTAGGACTTATCCCAAGGCCCATTGGGGTGGGAAAATGTGGTTCAAGAAATCACAGAGGTTTTTTCCTGGTGCACAAGGTGAGCCCCCCTCCATAGGCAGGGGAGGTTATTCAGGAAGACGCCGCCCTAGGGGCAGAGGAGGCCCTCGCAACTCGGGAGACCCAGATTCCTGTTGTGGTTCTCCATACCGCCGCTCCTGATGGGAGGCCTGACTGTGCGTTTCCGGAGCCAGTCGGGGGTCAAATCTCATTATACCCGGAGGCCTGGCAAGATATCACCCAGGACCAATGGGTTCTATGAATAATTTCCAGAGGATATGTCATTCCTTTCTCATCAAATCCCCCTCCAGTCAAGAAAATCCCGGATGTTCCACCCAGTCAAAGGGATTACGCAGCTTCAGAAGTTTCAAAGCTGCTAGAAAAAGGAGCCATCCAACATATCCCCTCAGACCAGATCGGATTAGGGACTTGCTCCAGATTCTTTTTGGTGCCGGAAAGGACAGGGGCCCTTAGACCCATTTTGGATCTCAGCCGATTAAACACCCATGTGCAAAAGTCCAAGTTCCGAATGGTCACGTTGCAGTCTATTCTCCCATTGTTGGGAAAAGAAGTGTGGATGTGCTCCATCGACCTCAAGAATGCTTACTACCACATAAAGATGGACAGAGCATCCAGAAGTCACCTACGCTTCCGGCTGGGAGCCAGTCACTTTCAGTTTTGAGCCCTGCCCTTTGGTCTCACCACAGCCCCCAGGGTGTTTACCAAATGCATGGCAGTGGTGACTGCTCACTTGAGACATCAGGGATTCCAAGTGTTTCCATACCTGGACGACTGGCTCCTTACTGCCACCACCAGGCATCTACTACTTCAGACCAGGGATGCTACTATCAACCTATGTCAACAGTTGGGCATCACCTTGAACTGGGAAAAATCTGCCTTGTTGCCCTCACAGCGTGTCACTTTTATAGGTGCCGAGTTAGACACCGTCCTCATGCGGGCGTTTCTACCACAGGAAAGAATCAGAGTCCTACAACAACAGGTTTACACCTTGCTCCCTTTGAGAAGAGTGAATGCAAGATGGGTCCTCCAATTGTTGGGGGGCAATGGCTGCTACGATTATGTTAGCCCCTCTGGCAAGGTTACATATGAGGCTCCTTCAGTGGCTCTACTCTTCGCCCAGTGGTCTCTTCAACATCTTCCACTTTCTCACCCTATTCTACTCAGACAGGTGCAAACAGGATCTCAGTTGGTGGCTTCACACCAACAACCTCAGTGCGGGAAAGCCCTTCGTTCCTTCGCCAGATGGGGTGGGGGGGCATTATCTAGGCAGGACAGTCCAAGGCACATGGCAAGAGCATGAGATGCATCTGCATATCAATGTTCTGGAGATGAGAGCTGTGCTACTAGCGTTGCAAGCACTTCAGAGTTTTCTTCCTCTCGGGACTATTGCAATCCACTCAGACAATATGTCAGTGGTGTGGTATCTGAACAAACAGGGAGGAACCAAGTCATATCCCCTTTGTAGAGAGGCCATGCGAGTGTAGCAGTGGGCAGTGTCTTCCCAATGTTTTCTGGTAGCAACGCACATTCCAGGGAAGTCCAATGTGATCGCAGACAGGCTAAGCAGAGCTATTCTGATGCCTCACGAGTGGTCCCTGAACTGTCAAGTTGCGGAGCAGATCTTCCGCAGGTGGGGTCAGCCTTGCTGCGACCTTTTTGCCAGCCCCCTCAATGCCAAATGCAGCAGCTACTTCACCCTTATCCCCCCTCAGGGGGAGTCGGCCAGGGACGCTCTAGTCCACGATTGGCCCTCCGGTCTACTACATGCCTTCCCTCCGGTTCCCTTGCTGTCAAAGGTTATTCAGAAAGCGCAATCCTTGGGAAGCAAAATGATTCTGATTGCCCCACACTGGCCTCATCAAATTTGGTTCCCCTTTCTCCATCCCTATCTCATGGACACTCCTTGGATTCTGGACCCACAACCAGACTTACTGACTCACATGTCAGGGCAGCTCCATCCCTCTCTTTGGACCCCCCGGTTGACAGCCTGGCTACTCCACTTCTGTCATTAGTTAGGCTTCATCAATTTTCACCGGAGGTGGTTCATATTCTATCTTCCTCTCATAAGCATTCGACTAGGAAGATTTATTACAGCAAATGGAAGAGGTTTTCAATCTGGGCACATGCCAAAAAGATTGACCCTTACACAGCTCCAATTTCGTCTGTATTGGAGTTCCTGTCTATGCTTTTTAACCAGGGTTCAGCGGCCGCAACCATTAAAGTCCAGTTGGCGGCAATTTCTACCTTTCATGTCGCAGATGAACCTAGCCTAATGGCACATAGACTCTGTAAGGCTTTCCTGAAGGGCATTTTGTTGCTTCGTCCTCCGGTCTCAGAATCTGTTATGCCTTGGGACTTGAACTTTGTTCTACAGGGTCTTACTTCACCCCCCTTTGAGCCTGCAGCCACTTGTGATTTAAAATTCTTAACTTGGAAGACTGTCTTTTTGGTAGCCATCACGTCAGCCAGACGCATTTCGGAGCTTCAAGCTTTATCAATCAAACCTCCTTATTTGATTTTTCTTAAGGACAGGGTTTCTGTCAGACCAAATCCCTCCTTTCTTCCCAAAGTAGCGTCAATTAGTAACCTTAACCAATCTATTGAATTGCCAGTGGTTTTTCCTCAGTTCTCAAACAAGGCAGAATTCAAATTTCATCACTTGGATGTGCACAGACAATTACGTTTTTATTTGCACAGAACGAAAGACCTCAGAAAATCTGATCAGTTGTTTGTTTCATTTTCGGAAAACAGAATTGGGTCTCCTGTTTCCAAAGTCATGTTGTCCAGGTGGGTTTTCAGTTATATTTCTTTCATTTATACTTCGGGGGGAAGAGATTTACTGTTCCAGGTGAAGGCTCACTCGACCTGGTCTGTATCTACATCTACAGCTTTTCAGGCCAGATTGTCTATGGATGATATTTGTGCTGCGGCTACTTGGGCATCTCCTCACACTTTTCTTACTCATTACAAGTTAGATGTGGTATCTAGGGGCAGGTCTTCCTTTGGTTCCACAGTGCTCAGGAGTATTTTCCACTGAGCCTCCCAGGATTTAGGTGCTGGGGACGCTTTCCCACGGGTAAGAATGTAGGCAAGATTGGACTACATAACATCAAGAAGTTATGTACTCACCATAACGTTCGATGTATGCAGTCCATCTCGCCTCACATTCTTACTTACCCTCCCACCTTCCCCCATCCTGGAGGATCTGGAGGTTAGGCCTGGTTTCAGAGTTCCCTTCATTCTTGGTTTGTTTTTCCTTTCCTTAGGTGTTGTTATGCATGGAGAATGAGTGCTGGTGCTCGTAGCAAACTAGATCTGGGGATAGAGAGCAGTGCAGCATGGGTTACCATCTTATCCCAGCCAATAGAAAGACTTTGAGCTAAAAAGTATGGCCGAGTCGGAGCCGACATTCGGCTCCGAACCCACGGGTAAGAATGTGAGGCGAGATGGACTACATACATCGAACGTTATGGTGAGTACAGAACTTCTTGTTTTTCACAGATCTGAACAGCTTTTTGTTTTTTTCATCCTAGGACTTTGATTTGTTTTTTTCTAAGTAAACTATCTCCTCCTGGCTTTCTAAGGCCATTTCCTTTTGTTCTTAATGGCAAATATCTGTGAAGGCGTACTGTACTAGAGCAGTTGCCTCCTCTGGTGTCTTTTTCATGAGTCTAGACATCAGTTCTATCCTGGAGGCTGTTCATTCTTTCACTAAATGTTACAAATTGGATGTTGTTTCCAGGGCCAGAGCAAGATTTGCTAGAGCTATCCTGCATAGGTCTGTAGAGGGTTCTTCTCTGCCTTCTTCCTCCTGGGCTTCTTGTTGAGATCTTATTCTCTCCCTTAGGTGAAGAATATTACAACAGTAATATGGAAGGACATAGTATTGCTGCGTAAAATCTTACCATAACAGTAGATGTCTTTCTCTTTAATGTTGAAGTATTCAGTCCCTCCCTCATTCTCCCTCTGTCCTGACTCTTGTCCTGTGTTCTAGTTGCCCTCCTGGCTGAGGGGCCCATCTCCCTTCTTCATTTTTCCTTCTGGATGTGCATGTTCTTATTTTGTTTCTGTGGATATTCTGTTCCTCCTGGGGATTTTTCAGTTCTGAATATTTGCATCCGTATGTCACCTTTATGCTCTACACTGTGCGTGGGGAGCATATATGAGACATATGGCACCTTTAAGAGTTGAAGACTTTGTTATACTGGCTGGATGTTGGACTGTCCTTGGCAAGAGATCCCTTAGGTGAAGAATACTGGAACAGTGAAGAGAGGGACATCCACTGTTATGGTAAGATTTTACACAACCATACATCTGATATTGGTAATCCTCGTTCATTCCTTACGTGTGGGCATCAGTTCTGACCTTGGAACTGAGCCGGCCATCTTCCAAGCTTGCACCAGCTACAAACTCTTAAGCTAAAAACTCTTACCCAGAATTCCCCTCACCCTGTTACCTCAGATTTCGTTTGCCGCATCGCCATTCGGTTGTGTCAAACTACTTCTCTTGAGCTAATTACAATATTTTTTATCATACTAAATTCTAAAACAACCTTTCTCACAGAAAAGTTATTGGATAGTTTTCTCTTACCTTATCGCATTTAGCGACTATCCTTTCTTGAATCTTAATTCCTTTCCTCCTCTTTACCGCGAGGTAATTTCTTTTTTACCATTGTTGGTAAACCCCCTTTCCTTCTTACCTTCGGGTAATTCTTGTACCATTGCTGTTATTTTTTTTTTTCTGGTTTTTCCTTTTTTCTTTTTAACATGGCAGATAAAAAAGGTAGTCCAGGTTTTAAAAGATGTTCAGATTGTGGCCATAAATTACCTACTTCAGATGCACATTCCCTGTGTGTTTATTGCTTGGGTGTGCCTCATTTAACAGTTGACCCGCCCTGCGGGATTTGTAAGAATTTCTCTAACAGGACGTTGATTGAGAGAAAAAATAAACTGATATTGAAGGGGTTACTTAAATCTCCTTTTTCAGAGGCTATTTCTGGGTCAGAGGCTTCAACCCCTCCAAGATCCCATAAGAAAAAGAGTGATGAACATGTAAAGGCCAAGTCTTTTCCTTCGTCCCCTGCTGAGGACTCCCACGAACCGAGACCCAAGAAAGCTAAGCTTTCCACTTCGGATTTGAGTTTTTTGGCTCCAGCACTTTCGGTACCTAGACCTTTGGCACCGAGGCCATCGGCGCCATCTGTGACTACAGCACCAACTAGCATGCCCTTTACCGTTTCGGTACCGAGGAGCTCCTTGGTTCAGTCTTCTTTACCGGCACCGACTACCCTCTCAGCACTGACAATTCAGTTATCGGCACAGATATTTTCGGTTCCAGCCTTAGCGCCGACAACCACTTCGGTACCTACCTTATCATCGGTGCAGACCATGAATTTGGCACCGATTTCCTCAGTGCAGACTCCTGTAGTTCAGTCCTTTACAGTCCTGTTGTTTTCAGTGCAGACCTGCGATGTGGGCACTGAGCTTGCTCCATCTTTGGTTAGACCTGACTCCCCCTCAGCTGTGTCCATGAAATCCACTAGAAGCCTCTCTGAACACGTGTTGTGTCTTGTGGATCAAGTGCTTTTGGCCAGAGGTATCCTGCCCCCCAGGGACCTGTCCTTCCTCAGGAGGTGATCACCCTTTACCAAAGACCCGTACTTATTCTCCTCCTTCATTGCCTTTGAAGCCCCTTGATATAGCACATCTTCCCCCTTTACGGTTCCCTTTATGGACCTCACTAACGAGCTGCAATTGCCTTTGTGGCAGGAAAATTTTGCTACGACCCAGGATGTTAGCTGTGGCATATGTAATTTGGTGTTTCACAGCCATCCAGGGACTCCGAGTCGGCAGGCTGAGTCACTTAGGAGAGGGGTGACCCCTGTCCTGGACACTCACCCCTCTTCAGGTGGACCGGCCTTCCTGCTAATGGAGAAGGCCCTGGCGTCGACTGGCGATCCTGTGTTATCACTCTCCCTGTCCTCCTCTGGACCGCTGTGTACACAAGTCGGTCCTGGCAGACACCGAACGCAAGGGCCTCAGGGTATACTTCCACAAGAAACTCCTTTTGCATTGTCTTCCCCAGCTTCTCCCTCTGAGGAAGTTCATCAAAAAAGCTCATGCAAGAGGAAGCACATGGACTCCACAGAGGAGTCCCTTACTGAAGACACAGACTTTGATGATGGGGAAGGGTCCCCTCACTCACCCTCTGAGGTATCCTTTGGTGATATTCTTGAAATTCTTAAACAGAGAGGTGACTGGCAACCCTCGAACCTGACCTCTGAAGAGTCTGTGTTCCTGCAGGCCTTTCGCACCTGGCCCCCTACCTCTTGGGTTACTCCACCTGACGACGAACTGGTCCGGCTCATTGTGCAGTGTGCATTGAAGGCCCCGGACACCATTGAGGCCATTCCCCGGAGGTCAGATAAAATTTTGTCCCCTCCTGCTACTGACCCCCGTTGGTCCAAAGGTCTTCCTGTAGATGCTTTGGTGGTGGCGGCCGCAACTAAAAAGGACCTGGCGGAAGACGAAAGCCAGACTGTCCATCAGCCCAACAAAGAGCCCCAGGCTCTGGAGAGAATAGGGAAGCGTACTTTTGCATCAGCGACCTTTGCAATCAGGTCTCTGAACTATGACACACTTTACTAGGCTTCAAAGGGATTTAATTTCTGAGCTCTCTGAAACTTTGGCTGGTGCCGTGTCTGATGAGGTCCGTAACAAAGTGGCCTCTCAGCTAGTCACCACTGAATCAATATCTAACTCCTGCATGCACCTGATATCTCACACATCAGAAGGAGCAGCTAGAGTGGCGAGTTCAGGCATTGTTCTGAGACGACACGCCTGGATGCACTTGTGCAATTTCACGGAACCCTTCAAGGCTTCCTTTCTCAATGCTCCCATCGAAGCCTCTTCATTGTTTGGACCCAAGGTTAAAAGCAAACTGGCCAGATGTGAACAAGACGGCAAGACCCTTTCTGCCGTGGGTGTCTGTTATTTTTCTCCTCAACGGGCTTTCTCCAGAAACCAGAAGAGTGGGAAGATATGGTACAAAAAGTCCCAGAGTCCTTTCCATAGCACACAGGCTGAGTTCTCCCCTAGAGGCAGAGGGGGAAACTCACAGGGAAGACGCCCTTTTCGGGGCAGAGGGGGTCCGCGTAACCAGTGTTCCAGGGACTCTTTTTTTCCTGGCCAATCCAACCAGCGCTCCTGAAGAGCGACCCAACTGCTTTCTTCTGGAAGTGGTTGGGGGTCGTTTCTCCTTGTACCCTTCTGCCGGGATAACCATCGCCAACGATTCTTGGGTACAAAGGATAATAACCAGAGGTTATCATATTCCCTTCAATCTTTGTCCCACTCCCCCAACAAACTTACCAGACGTTCCAAGGGAAGAAGCAGCATTAGAGATTTCAAAGCTGCTAAGAAGAAGAGTCATCCAAATAGTCCCTCCAGACCAGATAGGATTCGGATTCTACTCAAGACTATTTTTGGTGCCAAAGAAAACCGGGGACTGGAGACCAATTTTGGATCTCAGCGTATTGAACAAGTTTGTAAGAGTACAAAAATTCAGGATGGTCACAAAACAGACTATCCTTCCACTTTTGGAAAAGATGATTGGATGTGCTTGATAGATCTTCAAGATGCGTACTACCACATAAAATTGGACAGGTCATCAAGAAGATTCCTTCGCTTCCATGCGGGAGCCAGTCAGTACCCAATTCAGAGTGCTGCCCTTCGGACTCTCTACAGCCCACAGAGTGTTCACAAAGTGCATGGCAGTCGTCACAGCTCACTTGCAACTACAAGGAATCCAGGTGTTTCCATACCTAGACGACTGGCTCATCTCCGCCCCCACCATCTATTGGAAGAAGCCCTGGCATACTCTCTCCTCTCTGCAGAAAGGCAAGGCATAACCATAAACTGGCAAAAATCCAATCTCACCCCATCTCAGTCCACAGAATTCATAGGGGTTATCTTGAATACAAAGAATTGCAGAGCATCCATTTCAGAGCACAGAATTCTAAGGATAAAACAACTGATCCCAATTCTTTCAAGGGAGAAATCCACAGCTCACTCTGTTCTACAGTTTTTGGGTTCCATGGCAGCCTCCATCACCATTGTCCCCCTGGCCAGGTGTCACATGAGGCTTCTACAATGGCTACTGCTCACCCAATGGTATCCCTTTCAGTACCCTCTTTCAGCCAAGATTCGGGTAACTCACAGGTGCAAACAGGATTTAAATTGGTGGATGGCCCACAACCCGTCACAATGGTCTCACCCTTTCTCCCCCCCAACAGCCGAAGGCTACAGTGACCACGGACGCCTCCCTGATAGGGTGGGGGGACTATGTCAGGGACAGACAGTCCAAGGTACTTGGTCCGAAATGGAGGCCCATCTGCATATAAATGTTCTAGAGCTGAGGGTGGTGCTTCTGGCGTTGCGAGCATTTCATCCCCTGCTGCCGTCTGGGACTATTGCGATACAATCAGACAACATGGCGGTGGTCTGGTACATCAACAAACAGGGCGGAACCAAATCTTACCCACTCTGTCGAGAGGCCATGAAGATATGGCAATGGGCGATGGCTACCAACCGTTTTCTTCTAGCAACGCACATTCCCAGGAGTTCCAACGTGATAGCAGACAGACTCAGCAGGTGTATTCTACAACCTCATGGGTGGTCCTTGAATCCCTTGATAGCAGCGGAGATTTTCAACCGCTGGGGTCTTCCTTGCTGCGACCTCTTTGCGTCCCTGACCAACTACAAATGCAGCAACTATTTCATCCTGATTCCCCCTCTGGGACAGTCACCCAGGGACGCTCTAGTCCATGATTGGCCCTCGGGTCTACTTTATGCATTTCCACCTCTCCCCCTTATTCCCCTGTTTCTGAAGAAAGCTCGCCGGTTGAAGAGCAAAGTCATCCTCATAGCACCATATTGGCCTCGTCAGATTTGGTTCCCCTTCCTTTGGCTTCACCTGCTAGATCGACCATGGATTTTCCATCCAACCCCAGGGTTGATTTCCCATCCGCAGAATCTGATTCACCCCAACTTGGACAGTCTGAAGCTCACAGCTTGGCTCCTCCAATTCCCTTGATTGCCAGGCAGAATGATCCTTCTTTGCCAGTACATGACATTCTTATTGCATCTCATAAGTCTTCCACCAGAATTACTTATCTAAGCAAGTGGAAAATATTTACTTTTTGGCTGAAAGAAAAACAGGTAGATCCTTTTTCAGCACCAGTGTCGATAGTACTGGAGTATCTAGCCATCCTTTTTCAATCCGGTCTATCGGCCTCTACCGTTAGAGTTCATTTGGCTGTAATATCTAATTTCCATGATGGTGTCCAGGATTCCTCTCTTATGTCACACAAATTATGCAAGACTTTCATAAAAGGTGTGAATCATGTAAAACCCCCTTTTGGAGAACCTACTCAACCATGGGACCTGTCATTAGTTCTACAAGCTTTGACAATGCCACCTTTTGAACCAGCTTCTTCTTGCGACCTCAAACACTTGTCATGGAAAAATTTGTTTTTGGTCGCCATTACTTCTGCCAGACGTATTTCTGAGCTTCAAGCTTTATGCATTAAGAGTCCATATTTGATTTTTCATAGAGAGAGTGTCATTGAGAACTAATCCTTCCTTTCTGCCAAAAGTGATCTCTGAAATATCCATTAATCAAACCATTGAATTGCCGGTTTTCCCGATATTCACAGGCAAATTCACTTCTACTTGAACAGGATTAAGGCCTCTCGTAAATTAGACCAGTTATTTTTTGCCTATTCTAGACCTAGATTAGGATGTGCTGTTGCTAAGGTCACATTGGCTAAATGGTTGAAAGACTGTGTGAACTTCATTTATAGACAACGTAATATTCCATTACCTACTACCATAAAGGCTCATTCTACAAGGTCGGTGGCAACTTCTGCTGCTTTCTATGCCAGAGCCTCTTTACATGGCATTTGTGCAGCTGCAACTTGGGCTACTCCTCATACCTTCATCAATTACAAATTGGATTTGGCCTCCAGGGGAAGAAATCTTTTGGTTCTATGGTGCTCAGGAATGTCCTTCCATGAGAGCCTCCCAGGAATAAGGGTAGCTGGCGACTCTGTCCCACACGTAAGGAATGAACGAGGATTAACAATATCAGATAAAGAAGTTACGTCTTACCATAACGTTCCATCTGTATTGTTGATCCTCGTTCAGTCATTACGACCCTCCCTCCTTCCCTTTCCTGTGGCTTTTAGTGGATCTCACCATCTGGTTCTATTAGGTCTTTTGACCAGAGGTAGCCTCTACCTTCTTTTGACTTGCAAACTCAATCTGAGGTAACAGGGCGAGGGGTATTCTGGGTAAGAGTTTTTAGCTCAAGAGTTTGTAGCTGACGCAAGCTTGGAAGATGGCCGGCTTGGTTCCGAGGTCAGAACCGATACCCACACGTAATGACTGAACTAGGATCAACAATACAGATGGAACGTTATGGTAAGACATAACTTCTTTTTTCCACACCCTGAAAGTCTGTCACCACCTTTGGACTCAAGGTCCTTGTCTGGTGGTTTTGGATATAACCACAGTGATGTGATACCTCAAAAAACTAGGGGATACAAGGTCTTAACTCTCTGTGATGATAGGTAGCAATAGCCTGGGAGCAGTCTTATGAGTATTCTTTCTCTCTTCAGGCATCAGACACCCCATCAGAGCAGTACATTGTGGCATACAGACTTAGCAGAGCCTAGGCAGACCTGCACAAGTGGAAGTTAAAGGCAGTGGTGTTCCAGGATTGCCCCTAATAGATCTGTTCACATCCTTTCAAAACAGATAGCTGGATAAGTTTTGTTCCAGACATCCTGGCAGCCATGCTTGGAGGACAGATGCATTCTCTTTCCCCTGGGATGGGATTTTCCTGTATGTTTCTCCACCCTTTCCACTGATTCACCAGGTACTTCTACTTCTGAAAGTTCAAAGAGAAATGCCAAAGATCATTATAGTGACCCCATATTGACCCAAGCAGTCTTGGTCTGTTTATAGTATTGGCAAAGGCAATTATCACAGCTTTCCTCACAAGCTGGTCCTATTCACACAGTCTTAGGGGTGACTGGTGCACCCCAATTTGGAAAAACCTCTGTTGACCACCTGGAAGATTCTATCTTGACTCTGTTTAGGCACCTGTTTTTTGAGGATTTACAGTAGTTATTAAAGGAGACCAGAAAACTTACCAATAGAAAAATCATATGTTTACACATGGGTGAGGGTTTTTAAGTAGTACCTAACTGGAAATGCAAAGTCCATTGTGGTGAATGTTCCTCTAATCTTGAAATATTGGTGTAAGCTACTTCTGGATGACTTACCATATTCATCCATTAAAGTGCAGTTAGTGGCCATCTGGTCTTTTCTGTCAGTAGATCTCTTTCTTTCTTCCTTTCTTGTTTTGGTAAAACAATTCATGAAAGGAGTCTTGCATATGAGCCCCCCTCACAAACGATTTCTTCTTTTGTGGGATCTCCATTATGTTCTTGAAAAATTGACATCACTTTTTGAACCTGCAACTCACACTGATCTTAAGATGTTCTTCATGTTTCACTGTTGTAGTCATCACACTTGGGTTATCCTGCCAGGGGTAGCCCTCAGTCCACCTGAATACCAGAGGCGTAGTATTTCTGCATTAGTTGCTGTCGCTCCAGGACTGACGTATGGTCGTCAGTGGTATAAAATCAGGCAGCCGACACCATTACATCAGTTTTTCTTGCCAAGAAGCCCTAAGCAGAAGCAGTTTGCATGAGTGCCAGTCAGCTGCTAGTTGAGTTTTCTTTTCCGAATTGAAGTTGAAGTCTTCTAAAGCTAAGTACCCCGTTGGAGATCTTTTTTTCTTGCTCTAACCGATGTCAGAAAAAGTTAACAATTGTCTCACCTGTGGAAAGCAAATGCCACACTAAGATTTCCATTCTTACTGCGTCATCTCTTTAGGCCCAGACCACGACGTCCCTCGCTGTCAGTTTTGTGTTTTGTTCAACGCCAGAACTGTACATTGTCAGGCCCTTATTGTAGCCAAATATTTTCTCTCTCGATCTCCGCATTCAGAAATGGCTGCGGTAAGCCATCTGACTACCGATCTTCCAAAAAAACGTAAGGATAAAGACAGAGACAGACCGCACAGGTCCAAAACTGCCGACGACGCTTCCGTTAAGCTAGTCGCCAGTTCGCTTTTCCTCAGTGAGGTGCTTTCGCAGCCCCTGATGCCTGCTTCTGTGGATTCGCAGGCCGCTACCGAGACCCATTTGGAGTCCGGTATGCCACGAGACTCTTCTTTGACTAAGGATCCTGTGGATGTCTCTACCTTGGATGGGTCCAGAGCCGCTGAGTAGGCACCGGCTTCCGAGGAAGTTCTTCACACTACCGATAATCGACACAAACCGATGACTTTTTTCACGCCTTCAGTTCTTTCTAAAACTACAGAGTTTCTAAGGCCAAGGGTACGAACTACGCCTAAAAAACCGACGACCCCCGTTCAAGCACCTGCTTCTGTGCCTCAATCTCAAATGCTTAAAATGGTAGAAGACCTTATCATGCTTATTAGGGGAAGCCAGCCTACCCCTTCCAAAAGAAAGACACTTGTCCCCAGCAGTTTTATCTGACCAGGAGTCCAATGACTCTGAGGTTTCTGAATATGAAGTCATGAAACCCTTGTCTGCTTATGAGGATTCAGATGCAGAGGAATCCATTCCTTCTGCCTCTGCTCCAGAGAATTTTTCATTTGGTGAAACCCTACATACTTTAAGGAGCATTTCCAATGGGAATGTCAGGACTATCCTCAGTCCAAAAAGAGACTCAGGGAATTCTTAGATTTACCATAGCACAGACCTTTAGCCATTCCTCCTGTCCTGGATGTTGTGGATGATGTCTTTATGGAATCCAGTCTGACACCCTCCCAGTTGCTCCCAAGAAACCTGACTGGTATTTAAGAGTCCCTGACTCACACACATTTCTTTTCAAAAATTCTACTGCTGACCCAGAGGTCATCTCCCAAGGACTTAAAGGAATAAATGCAACCACAGCTAAGAATCCCACCCCTTCGGACAGGGATTCCCGAGCTTTAGACAGATGGGGTAAAAAAGTATACACCTTTGCAACTCTTGCTATTAGAACACTAAATTGTCAGTTCCACATGCTGAAATACCAGCAACATACAATGGAACTCCTTAAACAAAAAATATCTACCTTTCCGGCTTGTGCAGAAAATAAAGAATTACAGGAGCTTATGCATTCTGCAAGCTAAGTTACTAAACACACCTTGTAATGTGGCTTTGACTCCCTAGAAGCATCCTGCAGGGCTGCAGTCACAGGTTCTGTACATAGAAGGCATGCTTGGCTTAAGGAACAGACCTTGCCAGACCATGTCAAATCAAAACTATTGGATGCACCATTGAACAAAGGCAATTTGTTTGGCACCAAGGCAGAAGAGGTCTTAAAAAAGATGGAAGAAAAAGCTAAATCTATGCAGACAGTTAAAGACTTCTTGCAGGTCCAGCCACCGAGGTTCAATAGGCATTGCCCCTCCAAGCACTGGTCCTTTCCGGCCCCCTCAAGGCCAGCTCAGACAAGACCTAGGGGAAGCAGACCTCCCCAGACAGCAGTCCCAGTGAATGCAGAGATCTAAGCAGTGGAGTTCCTCCACTTCAAAAACAGTGTGTGCTAAGCCACCCCCTTATGGAAAGAGCTCATAATGACTTTACAACTCCACCCCTTACCTCTGTCCACCTGCTTGTTGCAAAACTCTCCTCCCATGCAAAAAACTGGCCCTCCATCACCAGTGACCGATGGGTCCTCAACATAGTGTCCCAGGGATAGAAATTTTATTTCCACACACTGCCAACCCCAAAAGGGTTCCCAGATCTTCCTCCAAACCAGTGGGCAGAGGCCCAAAACCAAGTCCCATTCCCTGCTCTCCATGAGGGCAGTACAGCCTGTTCCTGCAGACCAGATAGGCCAAGGTTTCTATTCCAGGCTTTTCCTGGTACCCAGAAAAGAGGGCAACTGGTGCCCAATCCTCGCTCTATCAATTCTAAACACCTTCCTGGTGATACTAAAATTCAAAATGCTCACCTTCCAGCAGCTTCTTCCTATGCTATCCAAGGATGCTTGGTTAGCCATCCTAGACCTAAAAGAGGCCTATCTACACATCCCAATCAGGGATTCTTGCAGGAAATATCTACGTTGCAGGGCAGGATCTATGCACTTTCAGTTCTCTGCACTTCCCTTTGCCTTATCCACTGCTCCCAGCGTTTTCACAAAATGCCTGGCTCCAGCCATTGCTTTTTGCAGACACATTAATATTCAAATTTACCCCTACTTAGACGACTGCCTGATTCAGGCAGACAGTCAGGAAAAGCTGTTGCAGCACCTGACCTTTGTAAAGGACCTACTGACCTCCCTGGGTTATACTATAAATGAAAAGAAATCTAAACTAGTCCCCACTCAAAAAAAATGTATTCCTGGGAGCAAGCTTAGACACAGCTTCCCAGATGGCATTCCTTACTCCAGAAAAACAAACCTGACAGGCTACTTCTCTCAAGTAGCCACCAGAACGCAGTTATCTTCAAGGAAAATCCTGCAAGCTGTAGGGTTCATGGCATCCTGCATTCTACTCATTTCATATGCCAGACTGCATATGAGGAAACTTCAATGGTACTTAAAAAGCCTTTGGTGTCAGCACTCTCAGGACCTGGAAACTATCATACCTTGACTAAGGAAAGATTTTGTTTGGTGGGCAGCAGCATGCAACCACAAGGGCCTTCCCTTTTCACAACTCCACACCACCCAGACCCTAACCACAGATGCATCAGATTATGCCTAGGGTGCACACCTGGACGGCAGGTGCATTCAGGGCCATTGGAGCCTAAATCAAATACATCTGCACATCAACCAAAAAGAGATGCTAGGTGTTCAGCACGCTCTGACAGCTTTTAGACCCCTTCTCTCACCGGGGCCTCTACTGATCAAAACAGACAACACCACAGTGATGTGGTACATCAACAAGCAAGGAGGAACTCACTCTTATTCCCTCTGCAGGCTAGCCATGACTCTTTGGCATACAGCTTCAGTCATGCAAATTCACCTGCTAGCACAATTCCTGCCAGGCTCCCAAAACTCTCTGGCAGACAACGTAAGCAGAAATCTCATAGACCCACATGAGTGGCAATTAAACCACAACACCTTCAGCCTTGTGACCCAGAAGTGGGGTACCCCGAAGGTGGACCTATTTGCTTCCCCCCACAACTACCAGCTCAGCCAATTCTGCACCAGGGAACCTCACAGCAGGGCCTGGAAAGTGGATGCCCTATCCTTCCAATGGGTAAACCTCTCAATCTATGCATTTCCCCCTCTACCTCTTCTTACTAGAGTATTACTCAAAATAAAGGAGGAAAGACCAAGGGCAATCCTGATTGCCCCAGATTGGCCATGCCAACACTGGTACCCACTACTGCGCAGTCTGTCACCGTTGCCTCCATGCACCTCCCTCAGATTCCAACTCTCCTGACTCAGCAGGAGGGAGAGTTCTTGCATCCACAATTGCAGACTCTGAACCTGGCAAGCCTGGCTTATTCCTTGACTTCTCCTCCAGTGGCCAGCCTAAGCAAGCAGGTCCTGGATATTATACGTGAAGCTAGATGACCCAACACTAGAAAATCCTAAGCTGCCAAGTGGAAAAGATATGGTTCCTAGATCCAGACTAAAGGCGCTGACCCAGTACAGCCCTTCTTACCTCTCATCCTGGATTACTTAGCAGACCTACTCCACAGGGGCCTATCCTTCTCTTCCATTAAAATCCCTTCCTCTGCCATATCTGCACATTACAGCACTGAGCCACCTCTCTTTTCTCATCAAGCAGTTCCTTAGAGGGGCTAACAATTTAAGGCCACCTAGAAGAGCCCCTACCCCTGCTTGGAACCTTAATTTTGTGTTGGAAATGCTCACGCTACCCCCCTTTGAGCCTGCAGCTTCAGCAGAGTTAAAATTATTTTCTTGAAAATCAGCCTTGCTTCTGGCCATCACTTCATCTAGAAGAGTGTCTGAGCTACAAGCACTTATGGCTGTGGAACCCTTCATCCTTTTTCATGCTGACAGGGTCTCCCTCAGGACTAACCCAACTTTCATGCCTAAAGTAGTGTCCAGTGTGGCTCTCAACCAATCTATTCATTTGCCCACCTTTTTCCCTAAACCTCAGAATAAGGGGGAAAGGATCCTGCACTCTTTAGATGTGCACAGACAGCTCAGATTCTACTTGGGTAGGACTAACCCTTTAGGAAATCTGACCAGTTACTAGTCAGCTTTGCACCAGGGGCAGAGGGCAAGGTCATATCAAAACAAACTATCTCCAAATGGATAGCACACTGTATCCATTTCTGTTACAAACACCATGGGAAACAACCCCCACAGGGGTTAAGAACACATTCCACTAGGGCAACTTCATCCTCTGCAGCCTTCTCAGAGGGGTCCCTACCAGGGACATCCTGGAAGCTGCAACATGGAGTTCTGTTCATACCTTCACCAAGCATTAACACTTGCCTATCTTTTCCAAATCCAGGTCAGGCTTTGCAACTGCAGTCCTGCAGGACATACTAGCCAGCCCCAACTCTTCTTGACTGCCTCCTCCCGTTCTTCAGCTTTGGGAATCAACACAAGTGTGATGACTGCAACAGTGAAACACGAAGAACATAGTACAGTTGTGTATACTTACCATAAATGTAGATGTTCGAGTGTATTCACTGTTGCATTCCTGGTTTCCCACCCTCCAGCCCCCTTGTCTATCTCTCTCTTTCTTCCTCACTCATTACAGGGCTACTGGTATTTACTTTCTACTGGTGGTGTTATTCCACCATAACTTAGCTCCCTATTTGGGGGCTCCTGACATTTGGGGCAAGAAAAACTGATGTAATGGCGTCTACTACCAGTTTTTATACCACTGACGATCTGACGTCAGTCCTGGAGCGACAGCAACCGACGCAGAAATACTAAACCTTTGGTATTCGGGCCGACTGAGGGCTACCCCTGGCAGGATAACCCAAGTGTGATGACTGCAACAGTGAGTACACTCTAACATCTACATTTATGGTAAGTGTACACAACTGTACTTTTTGTAGCTTACCCTAAAATTTACGGTTCATTGTATGACATGTGGATGCAGGGCGAAATTATTCAATAGTTGATGTAACTAGGTTGAAAACTTGTTTTATTGCCAGATTAATGGGTCATTTGTTAAACGATCTGGTCAAACATATTCCCCAGATATGTAGAGAGACTGCATTTTTTTAATTAAAATCAGTGAGTTAGACTATAGTGAAGACATAGTGTTTGTGACTGTTAGTGTCAATAATCTCTGTTAGGTTATCTCTCATCAGGAAGGGTTATCTTAGTTTGAAGAATTTTTATTTGATACAGGGAAATTAACTGCTGGGAAAGTTAATACAGTCACTTTCATACAGGGAAATTAACTGCTGGGGAAGTTAATACAGTCACTTTCGTAATGGAGATAGTTCTAAAAAAAATTAATTTATTTTTTTTTTAATTTCAGTATTTTAGACTAGCAACAGCTATGTACCGTGGTGGTGGTGCTGCAGTAGCGTTGTCGCCTCACAGTAAGACACTGTCCAGTTCGATTCTCAGCTAGAGCGTCTTCTGTGTGGAGACATGCATGAATGGGCGTACCTTCGTTGAAGGTTGTGCGTCAGGGCTGGTAACTCAGCACGTAAAAATCAACTACCAATCATTAGCGGACCGGAGTTCCGCTGTGGCGACCCCTAACCGGGAAAAGCCGAAAGAGCAGCAGCAGCAGCAGACAAGCAACAGCTATGGGGGCTGCTTGCTCCCCTAGCTTTGTGAATGTGGTTATGGCACATTGGGAGATGACAAATATTTTTAACAGTGACTTTCAAAACTTCTGGGTGTTTTTATACACTATTTTTAGACAATAACTGCATTATATGGAAGGGCACCACTGAGAATTTAGAAAGATTTTTATCTTGTCTTATATTAACAATACACGTGAATTTTTCAGTTTTTGACATTCCTATAATAGAGAGAAGATAATGTTTTTACTGGTGAAATGGTGCAAAGATCATAACAAACAGTGTTTTACATAAAACATTTTTAAGAAACCTACTTTTTTTAACATCTACCTTCACTGTCATATTTGGCACCCTAAACATCAGAAAAAAGGCTGTTGTGAAGGGCCAACTAGTAAGGTTAGCTAGGATGATTGCTGACCATAACATTTTCATCAAGGAATGTGATAAATTGGTAGAAATGTTACTTAATAAGGCCAATGGCTTTGATAATATTATAGATGCACACAATTTCAAGGAAGTTGATAGCGAATCAATTACTTTGAGTGACAATAAACTGTATATAACTACCTATTCTTTAGACAGCCAGGCTGTTTTTGATAGTCTAAAGAAAAACTGGACTATTTTTTCAACTGACAACTCTATGTTAAGTAAAGCTGGTGAAAAAGCATGTATTGTTTATAAAAAAGATATTACTTTCAAACCACTTTTGGAAAGAAATCAAGTTTAATCCAATTAAAAATATGGGTACGTCAAAATGTAGTCATTGTTCCCAGTGCCAATATATTAAAGTTACAGATAGTTTCTATAGGTGGCATATTATACATAATTAATAGCCACTGTACATGATTATAAAACAAGTGGTTTATTTGGCCTGTTGCACATTATGCCCTGAGTTTTATGTGAGGAAAACCTCTTGAAAATTTAGGGAAAGGATTTATGAACATTTGCTAGATGTTAAAATGTAAAAATACATATGCTTTATTTAGATATGTTCATGACTTTCCATCTCATAATTTTGAATTTATGGTCCTGGAGCAAGTTAAAAATGACCTGAGGGGATTTGTTATAGATGAACATCTAAACAAATGTGAACTAAAGTGGAAACTAAAATCAGGCCATATGGTCACCAAAACAAATGCATCTACATATCAACCAGAAAGAGATGCTAGCTGTTCAAAATGCCATAACAGCCTTCAAGGACTTACTCCATCCAGGACAACTACTGATAAAGACGGACAACACCACAGTCATGTGGTATATAAACAAGCAAGGAGGCACACACTCGTACCCCCTTTACAGATTAACCACGGCACTGTAGGACACAGCTTTGACCTACCAAATACATCTTCAGGCTCATTTCCTGCCAGGAAAACAAAACACTCTGGCAGACGATTTAAGCAGAAACCTTATGGATCCTCATGAGTGGAAACTAAATCCACAAGTCTTCAGTATGATAACAGAGAAATGGGGGAGCCCAGACATAGATCTATTTGCCTCCCCTCAAAATTATCAATTGAAAAGATTCTGCAGAAGGACTTATCACAGACAAGCATGGAAAGTGGATGCCCTATCCTTCAGTTGAAAAAACCTATCAGTTTACCCCTTTCCTCCTCTGCCTCTTCTCCCCAAGGTCCTCCTAAAAGTCAGACAAGAGAAACCAAAGATGATACTAATTGCCCCGGACTGGCCCCACCAATACTGGTACCCAGTCCTAAGGAACTTGTCTCAATACCCGGCTTGGACCTTGCCTCAAAGACCACAACTACTGTCCCAGCAAAACAATCAGATCCTGCACAATGAACTGCTGACATCGGTAAAAAGCAAGAAAAAAGTTTCCCCAACCGTGGTACTTAGCTTTAGTGAAGACTTCGGTTCTGAAACTCAAACTCGAATATTTCAGTAGTCTGCCGATCGGCATTTGCGAAATGCTTCTGCTTCAGGCACCGCGCGGCAAGAAAGACTAAATAAAATGGCATCGGCTGCATGTTTTATACCCGTGACGACCTGACGTCATGGAAGAGGAGACAGTAACCGACGCAGGACCCAAGACTTTGGAATTCAGGCTGACTGAGGGCAACCTGCCAGCAGATTACCCAAATGTAGTGACTGCAACAGTGAATACACTTGAACGTCTACATTTATGGTAAATGTACACAACTGTACTGTCTGAATGATGCCCGCTCCATTAATGCTTTATTGAAGCTAAAACATTTGGAATTGTAGGTTTATTGTTCAAGAATGATTTGGAGAACGAATTTTAAGAATACTGTCTCTCTAAAATTTGTTTGTCAAATCTATTAGTCTTATTAGTAATTAAGAATTTTGAACTTTCATTGGTGTAATGAGGTCACATGGTTTTAATGATTGCGTTTTTAAAATGTTTCATTAATAATGAGTGTTAGTTCTGATGAAGTTCCTTTGGAATAAAGAATTAAAGCCCTTGACCATTTATTAAATTCATATAACACTGTGTGTGCCATTTTATTTGCCTACAGCACTACAGGCTTCAGTGGTTTACAGTTGTGTAAATTCCAGTTATCTGTAACAGTTGATGTTTGTAGAACACACAGCCTTACTGGCAGTGCCCTCCCACCACCCCTCTGTTTTGGGGGGGGTATATAGGTGGATGTTCTTCGTGTTTCACTGTTGCAGTCATTACATTTGGGTGATCCACTTGGAGGTTGCCCTCAGTCGGCCTGATTAACAAAGCCTTGGGTCCTGCATCAGTTGCTGTCCCTTCTTCCATGATTTCAGGGATATAAAACATGCAGCCAAAGTCATTACATCATTCTTTCTTGCCAAGCGGTGCCCGAAGCAGAAGCAGTTTGCAAATGCCGGTCGCTGACTCCTGGAATTTTCATTTTTGAGTTTCAGAACCAAAGTCTTCAACTTAAAGCTAAGTACCCCGTTGGGGAAACTTTTTCCTTGCTCCTTACCGATGTCAGTAAAAGTTAATAATTGCATTACTTGTGGAAAGCAAATACCTCACAAAGATTTTCATTCGTACTGTATTACTTGCCTAGGCCCTGACCACGATGTACCTTGCTGTCGGTTTTGTGCTTTATTTAATCAGCTCGCTATCCGTCGTCTGTATATTTTTGCCTCTAAATATTTCAGTTCTCAATTTAATTATCCAGAAATGTCATCGGTTAGCCGTCCGACTACTGGGATTCTGAAAAAATGCAAAGATAAAGACAGAGACAGGCTGCTGAGGTCCAAAACTGCCGACGCTTCTCCTAAGCCAGTCGTCAGTTCGCCGGTAGTTAGTGAGGCGCTTTCGCAGCCCCTGATACCCACTACTTCTGATTCGCAGGCCTCTACTGAGACCCATTCTGAGTCCGGTATGCTGTGAGATACTTCAGCTATGGAACTTGCGGATGTCTCTACCTTGGATGGGTCCGGAGCCACTGTGCAGGCACCAGCTTCTGAGAGTGTAGTCAGGCCTACGGACTTGCATATTAAATCGATGTCTCCTTCATTACTAAGGCCTAAATCAAGATCCATGTCTAAAAAACCGATGCTCAGGCCCCTATGCCTAAAAAACAAATGATAAAAATGGCTGAAGAACTAATAACTCTAATCAGGGGTAGTCAACCCCTCCCCCTCTAAGATGCCTAGGGCTGAGCTTGATTATGAATCTTCTGATCAGGATTCTGTTTCTTCTGACTCTTCTGATGACCTGGATTTGTCCTTACCTCCATATGAGGATTCTGATGCAGAGGATTCTATTCCCTCTGCTTCCCCTCCTGAGGATTTTTCTTTTGGGGAAACCTTACATACTTTAAGGGAGCATTTTCACTGGGAAAGCCAGGAATTTTCTGATTCATTAAAAGAGGCTAAGGGATTTCCTTCTTCTACCTCAGCATAGGCCTTTGGCTATTCCTCCTGTACTAGACATTGTTGATGATGTTTTCTCGGAATCCAGTTTGCCCCCTGATTCCCTGCCTCCTGCTCCTAGTAAACCTGACAGATACTACAGGGTTCCTGAGTCCCACAAGTTCCTTTTCAAAAATCCTATTGCAGATTCAGAGACTATTTCTCAGGGGCTCAAGGGCATTAAGGCTTCTACTGCTAAAAATCCTACTCTTCTGATAGAGACTCCAGGGCGCTGGATAGAGGGGGTAAAAAGATTTATACTTCAGCAACCTTGGCAATCAGAGCTTTAAACTGCCAATTTCATATGTTAAAATATTAGCAACATGTCATTGGACTGCTTAAACAGAAAATGATGTTGATCCCTGACTGGGTGGAAAATAAAGATTTACAGGACTTAATGCATTCTGCTGAACAAGTTGGAAAACATACTTTGCAATGTGGCTTTGATTCTTTAGAGGCCTCTTGCAGGGCTGCTGTTACTGGGTCTGTGCTTAGAAGCCATGCTTGGCTTAAGGAGCAATCTTTGCCTGATCATGTTAAAGCTAAATTGTTGGATGCTCCTTTAAATCAGGACTGGCTGTTTGGCAACAAGGCTGAAGAAGTTCTTAAAAAGATGGAAGATAAAGCTAAATCTATGCAAACTGTTAAAGATTTTTTACAAGTGCAACCTCCTAGGTTTAGTAGGCACTGACCTACTAAGAATTGGTCCTTTCCAGTCCCTTCCAGGACTTCTCAAGCCAAACCCTGACACAGCAAAAACCCCAGGTTTCAGTCCCAGGGGACTCTCAGAACTAAGCAGTGGGGGGCCTCCACTTCCAAATCTGGGAATAACAAGACGCCCCCCTATGGTGAACAGTCTCAATGACTTCCTTTTAAAATTTCCAAGCACTTATCTTCTGACCGCCCCTTTGGGGGGAAAGATTGCTCTTCATGCAAAGAACTGGGAACTCATAACCCAGGACAAATGGGTTTTAAATATAGTGTCCCAGGGATACAGATTCCATTTCCACACATTGCCAACACCAAATGGGTGGCCGGACCTGCCCCCAAATCAGTGGGCAGAGGCTCAAAAACAAGTACTTTCTCTCTTAAGCATGGGGGCTATTCAACTGGTACCAGAAGAGGAAAAGGGACAAGGTTTCTACTCCAGACTTTTCCTGGTACCCAGAAAAGGCAAATCATGGCATCCAATCCTGGACCTGTCTACTCTAAACACCTTTCTGGAGATTCCAAAATTCAAGATGCTGACTCTTCACTAATGACTTCCTATGCTTGGCAAAGATGCCTGGTTGGCAAGACTAGATTTAAAAGAAGCATACCTGCACATCCCAATCAGGGAATCTTGCAGAAGATACCTACGCTTCAAAGCAGGCTACACACATTATCAGTTCTCTGCAGTGCCCTTTGGCTTGTCTACTGCACCCAGGGTATTCACAAAGTGCCTGGCTCCAGTTATTGCATTCTGCAGGCAAAGAAGTATTCAAATATACCCATACCTGGACGATTGTCTAATTCAGGCAGAAAGCCAGGGCATACGTTTGAATCATCTGGCATTTGTAAAAAGGGTTCTAACTTGTCTAGGGTACACCATAAAGGAAAAGAAATCACAGCTGATACCCTGTCCACAAATTACATTCCTGGGAGCAAGCTTGAATACAACTTCCCAGATGGTTTACCTCACGCCAGAAAAGCAAATTCATTTGACAACCTATTTCAAACAAGTGGCCACAAAAACCCTGCTATCTGCAAGACAAATACTGCAAGCCTTGGGGTTTATGGCCTCCTGCAGTCTTCTAATTCCATATGCAAGCCTGCATATGGGGAAACTACAGTGGTATCTAAAAAGCCTATGGAGTCAACATTCTCACAGCCTAGAAACAATGATTCCTATTATACCTTGCCTATGCCTAGAGTTCCTCTGGTGGGCAGAGGCCTGCCACCAAAACAAGGGACTACCATTCAAACTACCCCCTGCCGCCCAAACCCTAATAACAGATGCATCAGACTGTGCATGGGGGGGCTCACCTGGCAGGGAAGTGCATTCAGGGCAAATGGAAGCCAAGTCAAATGTACCTGCATATCAGTCAAAAAGAAATGTTAGCTGTACAGAATGCTCTGACAGCCTTCAAGGACTACATTCTTTCAGGACAACTAATGGTAAAGACAGACAACACCATGGTTATGTGGTACATAAACGGTAAAGACGGACAACACCATGGTTATGTGGTACATAAACAAGCAGGGGGGTACACATTCCTACCCCCTCTGCAGACAAGCCATGGCATTGTGGAACACAGCCTTGAGCTACCAAGTGCACTTAACAAGCTCAATTCCTGCCAGGAAAATTAAATACACTGGTAGATGGTCTAAGCAGAAACCTCATGGACCCACACGAATGGAAACTGGAACCAAGGATTTTCAACATGTTGACAAGCGAATGGGGGAGCCCAGACATAGATCTATTTGCCTCCCCCCAGAACTGCCAATTGGACAAATTTTGCACAAGGACTCCCCGCAAACAAGCCTGGAAAGTGGATGCTGTGTCCTTCAGCTGGAAAAACCTATCAATCTACGCCTTCCCCCACTGCCTCTGCTCTCCAAAGTTCTATTAAAAGTCAACCAGGATAAACCAAGGATGATTTTGATTGTTCCAGACTGTCTGTGCCAACACTGGTACCCCCTCCTGTGCAGTGTGTCGCTGTTATCTCCATGGCACCTGCCTCAGACTCCTTCCCTGCTGTCTCAGCAGGAGAACCAGGTTCTGCACCCTCAGCTTCCAACATTGAACCTTGCAGCCTGGCTAATTACTTAAACTCACCCTTATCATCCCTCAGCAAAGCTGTGATGGATGTCATCTTAGAGGCAAGGAGGCCTAGTACTAGAATATTTTATGCTGAAAAAGGGAAATGATTCTGTGCCTGGAACCAATCTCAAGGGATGAGCACAGCAGCACCCAATTTACTTTAGATTTTGCAATACTTAACTGAAATGCTTCACAAGGGCCTGTCTTTTTTCTCCATTAAAATCCATGCCTCAGCCATTTCGGCTCATTACAACACAGAACCTCCCCTCTTCTCTCATCCTCTGCTCAAGCAGTACCTCAGAGCGTCCAAAAATTTGAGACCAGCCAGGAGAGCTTCAACTCCTGCCCGGGACCTTAACTTTGTATTGGAGAAACTCACTCTACCTCCTTTCATGCCAGCTGCTACTGCCGACTTAACATTTCTTTCTTGGAAAACAGCTTTCCTTTTAGCAGTCACTTCAGCTAGAAGGATATCTGAATTGCAGGCCCTTACGGCAGTGGAGCCTTTCATCATCTTTCATGCGGACAGGGTGTCACTCAGGACCAATCCATCCTTCATGCCCAAGGTGGTATCCAGTGTGGCTCTTAATCAGTCCATTCATTTGCCAACCTTCTTTCCCAATCCACAGAACAAAGGGGAACGGATTCTACATTCCTTGGATGTGCACAGACAACTTAGATTCTACTTGGACAGGACTAAACCTCGAAGAAAATCTGAACAACTGCTGGTAGCATTTGCTGCAGGAGCAGAGGGGAAGTCTATTTCAAAACAAACCATTTCTAAATGGATAAGCCATTGCATTCATTTCTGCTATAAGCACCATGGAATACCTATCCCCCAGGGGATCAGATCTCACTCCACCAGGGCTGCATCTACTTCTGCAGCCTTTTTCAGAGGTGTTCCTACCAGGGACATCCTAGAAGCTGCTACTTGGAGTTTTGTACATACTTTCACCAAGCATTATCATTTGCCAATTTTCTCTAAATCCAGAGCTGGCTTTGCCACTGCTGTCTTGCAGGGCCTTATAGCTGGCCCCAATGCTATATAAACTCCTCCTCCCAACCATAGCTTTGGGAATCTACCCAAATGTAATGACTGCAACAGTGAAACACGAAGAACATAGTACAGTTGTGTACACTTACCATAAATGTAGATGTTCGAGTATATTCACTGTTGCAGTCCTGGTTACCCTCCCTCCAGCCCCCTAACTTCTTCTGACTATACCTCTACTTTCCTTTACTATGCTTAAAAGCCTTTTTGGTGTATACCTTTGTGTTTTTATGTTTATTTGATCCCCATTTGGGGGGCTCCTGACATCTGGGGCAAGAAAAACTGATGTAATGACGTCGGCTGCATGTTTTATACCCCTGACGACCTGACGTCATGGAAGAAGGGACAGCAACCGACGCAGGACCCAAGACTTTGTTAATCAGGCCGACTGAGGGCAACCTGCAAGCAGATTACCCAAATGTAATGACTGCAGCAGTGAATACACTCGAACATCTACAATTATGGTAAGTGTACACAACTGTACCTTCATCATACTCTTTTAGTGTCTGGCGTTTGACATGGAGCAATATGTGTTTGCAATGCTTGTATTTCATATGCTCTTCTTGTTTTATTCTAGAAAACTAAAATGGTCCTGTCCGTAAATGTGAAGGACTGTCCTGATCCTGCCAGTTGATTGGTTCTTCACTTTACAGAGAGGCACTGGGCGTTCTGAGGTTTGACATGAGGAGAAGGGTATCAGAACACTACTACCCTTATGCCAGTAAGGCAGAGTGATTTTTGAACATCTGCTGTTATAGGTAAGTGGAACTTGCTCAACTCTACTTTTCTGGCTTATATTTTTGATCATGAGTCTAGTTGTTCCAGTATTCAAGATTAAATAGCCATTCTTTCCAACTTTCATCAAGATCAAAATTTTCATTCCTGACATCCCTAAAAGTTTGTAAGGCTTACTTACAGGGAGCCTTTCTATGAATACCTCCACTCAGACAACCCATTCCTGCTTGGGATCTGCATTTTTTGTCAGAAAAACTGACTCTTTCTTCTTTTGAACCTATGGCTAAAGCAGACCTTGCATTTTTTTGGGAAGTCTCCATTTCTAATGGCAGTCACTTCCACCAGAAGAGTTTCAGAACTTTGGGTTCTTATATTTAAACCTTCTTACATCACTCTCCATGAAGGCAGTGTTTTTTATGCACAGATCCAGAATTTATGCCAAAGATAGCCACAGAGAAGAACCGTAACCAGTTAAGTTAACAGCTAACCACTGTTTTATTTTCTCGGTATTCTTAATAGAGGGAAGATGCTTACACTGTTCAGATGTACACCATCAGGATGGAGAGTATGGGGTAGGACAAGTACCTCATTATTGCCTATAGTCAAAACAAACTGGGACAAAGAGTTATTAATGTTCCTCTGTCCAGGTGGCTATTGGAATGCAACATGTTTTGTTACACAAAATTCAACAAAGATTTACCCAGTAAACTCAAACTGCATTCTGCTTGAGTGATGGCTGCTTCTCTAGCCTTTTTCAGGAACGCCAAATTGGATGATATATGTGCTGTTGTGACGTGAGCTTCACTGCATACTTTCATAAGACATTATAAGATGGATTTGATTTCTAGGTCCAGTTTTGGAGCTACTGTACTGAGGGGCATTCTGTCTTGTTACCACCCAAGAAGTGTAAGCTGGGGACCTTGTCCTAGCATCGAAGTGGATAGGATGGATCATGTAAGATACAAAAGTTATGTTACTATAATGTTAGAGCTTCATGATCCAAGTCAATGCACTTAAACTATCCAACTTCCCCCTTTCCTTATAATTTCTCTTTGCGGAGAGACCTAGGAGATAGGACTCATTGTAGTTGTCTTAAGATACTGAGGTGCAGCTGTCCCCCCATCATAGTCTTGATTTGGAGAATAAGAGAGGTGGGGTGCATTTTGAGAGTAACAAAATAGTTTTGGAGACTGGCAGAGTCTGAAAGGTATAGAAAAACTGTTGCCTGTGGCTGCCAGTCCTAGTATTGACGTTAAATGGACATGACTCATGAATGTCTAATGTTATGACAAACACACAACTTTTTTCTTCTGTAGCATTTACTGTTTGAACTTCATCTGGATGAACATGAGACATGGCCACTTTACAATCTTAGCTGGCTCAACTGTAATATTCCAGAAATGCTTCGTACTGCAAATTGTACAGGCCACAGATAGCAAATATGTCTGTTGTGGCTGTGCAGTAGTAGTATAACTGTAGAACATTTCACTGTTTGTGACCTAGTAACTATATGGTTCCATAAGTTCCTCTTCTGCAATGCACTGTTTCAGGAAAAGTTGGTAACATGCTCAGATGTGTGAGAGTAGGTTTTATTTAGTAAAGAGGTAGAGGTCCCCCTTTGCATAGTGAGGTTTTCACCCACAACAGCTAAGGTTGAGATTTTTACTTTTTTTTTTGGTCTTTTCAAATTTTGCTGAAGAATTCCACTGTGGGATGGGAACAAACAAACTGTATCATGTTTAGACTTATTCCCATAAAAATAGTACTTGTTTCTTGAAGTAATCTAAGTAAAAAAAAAAAGCAAGAGTAACATTGTCTCATTTGACTATCGGGACATCATAAATATTGTGTATTTTTATTACAGGCCATAGATGTTCATCGTGTTTCACTGTTGCAGTCATCACTGTAGGGTTCTTCCTGCCGGCAGGCAGTCCTTGGTCGGCCAGAATCCCAAAGTCTGGGTCCGGCGTCGGCTATTCAGTCATGCTCCCTGATGTCAGAGCATCAGGAGTACAAAGCTGTCAGCCGACGCCATGTTCTCCAGTCTTTCTTGCCGTGCAGTGAAAGCAGTTCGCAAGTGCCGGTCGGCTGACTCCTGATATTTTTCCGTGCTTCAGTCCGAAGACTTACTTCTTCTTCTCAAAGCTAAGTACCCCATTGGGGAAACTTTTTTCTTGCTCCAGTCCGATGTCAGAAAAAGTTAATAATTGCATTTCTTGTGGGAAGCAAATACCTCATAAGGATTTCCATTCTTACTGTATTCCTTGTTTAGGCCCTGACCACGACGTAGCTAGTTGTCCGGTTTGTGCTAGATTTAACTGACGTACGATTAAGCTGAGGTACGATTTTGCTTTTCACTACTTTGGTAGGCGATTTAATTATAAAATGCCGTCGGACACGCTTCCGACTACCAGAGTTCACAAACGACGCAAGGATAAGGACAGGCCTCCGAGGTCCAAATCAGATGACGTTACACAACCAGAGCCAGCTTCAGCTTCGGCCATCGTCAGTGAGGCGCTTTCGCAGCCCCTGTCGTCGGCCATTTCAGAACCGATAGCCGAAACGGACTCCCACGAGGAGCCAACTAGGCCTTTGAGCACTCCAGCTGCAGGACCTTCGGACAATGCTCCCTCGGATGGGTCCGGAGCCGCTGTGCAGGTACCGGCTTCCGAGGGGGTTTTCAGGCCTACACAGCTTCTGATAAAGGCAAAACCCAGGACAAAGACAAAGACTCTTCTAAATCTAAGACACCAGCCCAGGCTTCTTCTGATCCGGGACCCAAATCACAGAAACAGTTACTTAAAATGGCGGAGGACTTGCTAACCATGATTAGGGGTTCACATCCCCCTCCAGACAAAAGGCCAAGGCAAGAGTTTGATTATGAATCTTCTGACCAGGCATCTATTTCTTCAGTGTCTTCCTCCGAACAGGAATATTCTTTCCCTCCTTATGAGGATTCTGATGCTGAGGAATCTATTCCATCAGCTTCTCCCCCTGAGGATTTTTCTTTTGGGGAAACTTTACATGACATGAGGGAACATTTTCACTGGGAGGGACAGGAGTACTCAGAATCTAAGAGAAGGCTCAGGGATTTCCTTCTTCTTCCCCAACATAGACCCCTGGCTATTCCTCCTATTTTGGATATCGTGGATGATTAATCTTTTACTGAGGCTAATTTATCTCCTGACTCCATTCCTCCAGCCCCTGCTAAGCCCGACAGATATTACAGGGTTCCTGACTCCCACCAGTTCCTTTACTAAAATCCTACTGCTGATCCAGAAACCATTTCTCAGGGTACTAAGGGGATTAAGGCTGCCTCTGCTAAAAATCCTATTCCGACAGATAAGGATTCCAGAGCTTTGGAGAGATGGGGCAAAAAAGTGTATACTTCTACTACTTTATTGATTAGGGCCTTAAATTGTCAATTTCATATGCTAAAATATCAGCAATTTCTACTGTCTGTTATGAAACAAAAGTTAGGTACCATTTCTGCATGTGCAGATAATAAGGAATTACATGATTTGATGCATGCTACTGAACAAGTGGGGAAGCATGGTTTACACCGTGATTTTGATGCCTTGGAGGCTTCTTGCAGGGCGGCTGCCTCTGGCACAGTCATTAGAAGACATGCTTGGTTAAAGGAACAAAACTTACCTGATCAAGTGAAAGCAAAGTTACTGGATGCTCCTTTTCAGCATAATGTTTTGTTTGGGCCTAATGCTGAAGAGGTGATAAAGAAAATGGAGGATAAGGCAAAATCCATGCAAACGGTTAAGGATTTGTTACAAGTTCAGCCCCCTAGATTTAGCAGAAATTGGCCAACAAAAATTGGTCTTTTCCCAGCTCGGACAGGTCTCAGAGGGGTAGATATAGGTGCACCAGAGGGAGGCCTCAAACACGGACCTCTTACAGACCTAGACAATGGAGTGCTTCCACCTCCAGGGGTGGAGAGGACAGACCTCAATCATATAGAAAACAGGCTCAATGACTCCCCCTGCATGGCTCCAGGAACTTCTTTCCTGGATGCCCCTCTAGGAGGAAATCTCTCTCTTTTTCAACAAAATTGGACTTGCATAACCCAGGACAAGTGGGTTTTGGATGTAGTTTCAAGAGGTTACAAATTCCACTTTCATACCTTGCCAAGACCAAACGGATGGCCAGACTTACCAAAACACCAATGGTCCGAGGCATTAAACCAGGTGGGATCCCTCATGGCTATGAGGGCCATAGAACTGGTTCCACAATCAGAGATGGGCCAGGGCTTTTACTCAAGGCTCTTTCTAGTGCCCAGAAAACAAAACTCATGGAGACCCATCCTGGATCTGTCAGTCTTAAATACTTTCCTGGAGATACCAAAGTTCAAAATGCTTACTCTACAGCAGCTCCTGCCTATGTTGAACAAAAATGCGTGGATGGTGACATTGGATTTAAAGGAGGCTTACCTACACATCCCTATCAGACAAGAGTGCAGAAAATATCTCCGGTTCAAGGCCAGCTCGAAACATTACCGATTCTCTGTGCTGCCCTTTGGCTTGTCTACTGCGCCCAGGGTCTTCATCAAGTGCCTGGCACCAGTAGTAGCTTATTGCAGGCTCAAGGGTATTCAAATTTACCCTTATCTGGACGACTGCCTTATTCAAGCAGACAGCAGGATGTTTTACTCCAGCACCTGGAATTTGTTCAAAATCTTTTCAAGTACCTGGGATTCACTGTAAACATAAAAAAGTCAAATTTGACCCCCACACAACAGATAACTTTTCTGGGTGCTCTTTTAAACACAACAACCCAGATGGCATTCCTGACATCCGAAAAACAACTACAGCTTACTTCCACATTCAAAACCTTGGCTTCTATAACTGAGCTAACTGTAAGGAAATTCCTGCAGGCTTTGGGTTACATGGCCTTCTGCATCCTTCTCATACCAAATGCAAGACTACATATGAGAAAAATACAATGGTACCTAAAAAGTGTATGGTCCCAGCATTGCCACAGCCTAGACACACAGATTGCTGTCTTGCCTTGCCTACAAAAGGAATTCCACTGGTGGACCATGGCATGTCTTCACAACAAAGGCAAAGCCTTCAGTCTACCTCCAGCCAGCCAAGTATTAACCACGGACGCCTTGGATTACGCATAGGGAGCCCACTTGCAGGGAAAGGGTCTGCAAGGTTTTTGGACTGAGGATCAGAAGCACCTACATATCAATTTAAAAGAGATGTTAGCTGTTCAGAATGCCCTCTTGGCTTTCAGGGATCTTCTACAACCAAGACAACTACTGATACGAACAGACAACACCACAGTTATGTGGTACATAAAGAAGCAGGGGTGCTCACATTCCTACCCCCTTTGCAGACTAGCCATGACTCTATGGGACACAGCACTAGCTTGCAAAGTGGATCTACAAGCTCAGTTCCTGCCAGAGAAACAAAATACTTTGGCAGATAGCCTGAGCAGGAACATGTCAGACCCACACGAGTGGATGCTAGACACCCACATATTCAAGACGATTACAGAAGCCTGGGGCTGCCCGGACATAGATCTATTTGCATCCCCCCTCAACCACCAGTTACAGATTTTTTGCACAAGGACTTTTCTCAAGCTAGCATGGAAAGTGGATGCACTATCATTCAGTTGGAAAAACCTCAAGGGGTATGCCTTTCCACCAATACCTCTTCTACCACGGGTGTTATTAAAGATCAAGCAGGACAAGCCCAAGATGAAGATTCTACTGGCCCCAAATTGGCCTCATCAATTCTGGTACTCAGCACTGAAGAATCCATCTCAGGAACCACCTTGGATTTTGCCTCAGACTCCCAATCTATTGTCCCAACACCAGGGCCAGGTTCTGCACTCTCATGTCAAAACTCTCAGCCTGGCAGCCTGGCGAATTCAGGATCTATGATTAATCCTCCCCTTCCCAAAAAGGCCATGGATGTTATCTTAGAAGCCAGACGGCCTAGCACTAGAAAATCTTATGCAGGCAAATGGAAGAGATTTTGCACCTGGATGCATGCTCAGGATTCGGATCCTCTCATTCCTAATATCCCTCAGATTTTGCTTTACCTAACAAAGATGCTACATAAGGGTTTATCGTTCTCCTCCATAAAATTCATGCTTCAGCTATCTCTGCACATTACAATACAGACCCTCCACTCTTTTTGCATCCACTTCTGAAACAATATCTACGCGGGGCAAAGAATTTAAGGCCCCCTAGGACACTACCCATACCTGCCTGGGACCTCAACTATGTTCTGGAAAAACTCACACTGCCTCCTTTTGAGCCTGCTGCCACAACTGATATTAAGTATTTATCATGGAAGACAGCTATCCTACTGGCTTTGACTTCAGCCAGGAGAGTCTCGGAGCTACAAGCACTCATGGCTGTGGAACCTTACATTATTTTTCACCAAGATAGGGTGTCTTTAAGAACTAATCCTACTTTCATGCCTAAAGTGGTTTCCAAAGTGGCCTTAAAATCAAACTATTCACATGCCAACTTTTTTCACTAACCCACAAAATAAGGGGGAAAGGATCTTGCATTCCTTGGATGTACACAGACAACTTTGTTTTTACCTGGACAGAACCAAGGATATCAGGAAAACAGAGCAACTGTTTGTTTCTTATGCAGCAAACTCCCAAGGCAAAGCCATTTCAAAACAGACCATTTTTAAATGGATTGCGCATGGAATCAGATTTTGTTACTCTCATCATGGAAAGCAAATCCCAGGAAAAATTAGGACTCACTCTACCAGAGCTGCTGCTACTTCAGCTGCCTTTCTCGGGAGTACCTACCAAAGATATTTTGGAAGCTGCAACTTGGAGTTCAGTGCATATTTTCTCTAAACACTATAATCTCCCTCTTTACTCTAAGTCCAGGGCAGGCTTTGCTTCTGCAGTCTTGCAGGGCCTTCTAGCCGCCCCTTCTTCTCTATAACCACCACCCCTTATCTCAGCTTTGGGATTCAACCCTACCGTGATAACTGCAACAGTGAAACACGATGAACGTAGTACAGTTGTGTACACTGACCATAAATGTAGATGTTCGAGTGTCTTCACTGTTGCAGTCTGGGTTACCCTCCCTCCTGTCACCTCTTATACTTTCACTAGTGTGCTTACCTACTTCACCTTTCTTCTGAGGTGTATTTGCTACAGGCTATCGGGTTTGTGGTATGTTACTTTTTGGTTTTTACTATTGGCCTTCATTTTTAGGCACCTGACATCTGGGGCAAGAAAAACTGGAGAACATGGCGTCGGCTGGCAGCTTTGTACTCCTGATGCTCTGACATCAGGGAGCATGACTGAACAGCCGACGCCGGATCCAGACTTTGGGATTCTGGCTGACCGAGGACTGCCTGCCGGCAGGAAGAACCCAACAGTGATGACTGCAACAGTGAAGACACTCGAACATCTACATTTATGGTAAGTGTACACAACTGTACTTTCCATTACATAGTTCACTTGCTGTGTGCTTTGAGTGAAATGTGTCAGTGTATTATGTTTGTTTATTTGGTTTTCATAGGGAAAAAAAATAAAAGTCCTGTTTTAAGCAACCTATCTATTCCTTTGTGGGATTGCTGCATCACTGTCTGAAAACATGCCTTAAGCATTTTCTTTAAGAGAAGCCCTACCTGTTCATAATTTTACCACTAATTGGCCATAATGAAATAAAATGAAATGAAATCTCCAAGTGATTGTGTTACTGATTGTTTACATTGAGTTATGAATATTTAGCAGCATTTGTATAGCTGCATTTTAGCCTGAAAATGATGAGGTCGAAGTTACTGTATGCTGTCATCTGTGATGCAGTATGAATGTGCACAAAGCAGCCACAAATACTTGATATCCTGTTGCTGTGGTTTGAGAGATATTGAATGTTATTTAAAAAAGCATAAATACATTTCTGTACTTCTGTAAATATCTCCCAAGCAAAGTGTAGAGATGACTTGCAGGTCATCATCAGAAAGCTGACAACAGAGCATAGTTTTCCTGTTGATGTTACTGGTCCAGTAGATAAGGTCAGGTAAGGATACTGAGGATGTTCTTCGTGTTTCACTGTTGCAGTCATTACATTTGGGTACTCCTGCTGGCAGGTTGCCCTCAGTTGGCCTGAATTCCAAAGTCCTGGGTCCTGCATCGGCTGCTGTCGCCCCTTCCCTGACGTCAGGAGTATAAAAGAAGCAGCCAATGCCATTTTCTTTAGTCTTTCTTGCTGCACGGTGCCCAAAGCAGAAGCAGTTTGCAAGTGTCGGTCGGCCAACTCTTCAGATTTTCGAGTTTGAGTTTCTGATCTGAAGTCTTCAATAAAGCTAAGTACCCCATTGGGGAAACTTTTTTCTTGCTCCAGACCGATGTCAGAAAAAGTAAATAATTGTATTTCTTGTGGAAAGCAAATACCTCATAAGGACTTTCATTCTTACTGTATTCCTTGCCTAGGTCCTGATCACAACGTTTCTGGTTGTCGGTTTTGTGCTAGATTTAACCAATGCACTATTAAGCTTTGGTATGATTTTGCTTTAAACTATTTTGGACGCCGGTTTAATTATCCAGAAATGTTGTCGCATAGCCATCCGACTAGCGGAGTTCACAAAAAATGCAAAGAAAAGGGGAGAGAGAGAGACAACCGAGGCCCAAAAACCGACGAAGTTTCTCCTAAGCCAGTCGCCGGTTTGCCGGTTCTCAGTGAGGTGCTTTCGCAGCCCCTGACGCCCGCTACTTTAGAGTTCCGGGCCGCTACCGACTCCCACGTGGAGTCACTAATCCGCTGGAAACTCAAGGTATTGGAGCCTCGGATACTATTCCTTCAGATGGGTCTGGAGCCACTGAGCAGGCACCTGCTTCTGAGGGTGTATTCAGACCTAAGCATCTTTACATTAAACCGACTTCAGCTTCAAAGGCAAAGACCTTCCAAAGCAAAGAAACAAACTCAAGAGCCACGTGGATAGACCTCTATGCCCAAAAAACAGATGCTCAAAATGACTGAAGACTTGATTACCCTGATCAGGGGTTCCCATCCCCCTCCTGATAAGAGGCCTAGGCAAGAGACTGACTATGAATCTTCAGATCAGGTTTCTATTTCTTCTGATCAGGAATATTCTCTTCCCCCCATGAGGATTCTGATGCTGAAGAATCTATTCCTTCAGCTTCTCCTCCAGAGGACTATTCTTTTGGGGAATCCTTGCATACCATGAGGGAGCATTTCCACTGGGAGAGCCAAGATTTTTCAGAATCTAAAAAGAGGCTCAGGGATTTTCTTTTAATACCTCAACATAGGCCACTAGCCATTCTACCTGTGTGTAGATGTGTTTTCGGAGTCTAGTCTTACCCCTGACTCCTTACCTCCAGCTCCTGTTAAGCCTGACAGATATTACAGGGTTCCTGACTCTCATAAATTCCTTTTAACCCGCTGCAGACCCAGAAACTATTTCACAGGGTCCCAAAGGAGTTAAGGCTTCCGCTGCAAAAAACCCTACCTCCCTCTGACAGAGATTCTAGGGCACTGGATAGATGGGGAAAAAAGGTTTACACATCTGCTACCTTGGCTATAAGGGCCTTAAACTGTCAGTTTCATATGCTCAAATATCAGCAACATGTCATGGCATTGCTTAAACAGAAAATGTTAACCTCTGAATGTGCAGAAAACAAGGACATGCAGGATTTATTGCATGCAGCTGAACAAGTTGGAAAGCATACTTTGCAATGTGGTTTTGATTCTTTGGAGGCCTCCTGCAGGGCAGCAGTTACGGGTTCTGTAATTAGGAGGCATGCTTGGTTAAAGGAATAAAATCTGCCTGAGCATGTCAAAGTTAACTAGATGCACCTTTACAGCATGATACTTTGTTTGGTGTTAAGGCAGAAGAGGTGTTAAAGAAAATGGAGGACAAAGCTAAATCTATGCAAACTGTCAAAGATTTTTTACAAGTACAGCCACCTAGGTTTAGTAGACACTAGCCTACAAAGAATTGGTCCTTTCCTGTGTCAGACAGACCTCAAAGGGGCAGATCCAGACGCCCTAGAGGCAGATCCCAGGCTCAAGGTTCATACAGGTCAAAGCAATGGGGTGCTTCTACCTCCAAAGTTGGAGAAGACAAATCAGAACCATACAGGAAACAGTCCCAATGACTTCCCCCTGCCTGCACCAAGCACTTATCTCCTGGCAGCACCCTTAGGGGGAAAATTAGCACTTTTTTTCTCAAAATTGGCACATTATAACCCAGGACGAGTGGGTTCTGAATATCGTGTCACGAGGCTACAAGTTCCATTTCCATACCCTGCCAAAGGCAAACGGCTGGCCAGATCTGCCAAAAAATCAATGGGCAGAGGCACAAAAACAAGTCTCATCCCTCATGGACATGGGGGCCATTCAACAAGTACCAGAGCAAGAGCAGGGACAAGGGTTTTACTCAAGACTGTTCTTGGTACCCAGAAAGGACAAGGCCTGGAGACCAATACTGGACCTATCTATTCTGAACACATTCCTGGATATACCAAAATTCAAGATGTTGACTTTGCGGCAGCTTCTGCCCATGTTGGGCAAGAACGCTTGGCTTGTGACTCTAGATCTAAAAGAGGCATAGCTGCATGGTCCCAATCAGACAATTATGCAGAAGATACCTCAGATTCAAAGCTGGCTCAATGCATTACCAATTCTTTGCACTGCCCTTTGGTTTATCTACTGCGCCCAGGGTCTTTACAAAGTGCCTGGCACCAGTAATTGCATTCTGCAGACAAAGAGGAAGCAGAGAACAAGGACATTCTTCTGCAGCATCTGGCATTTGTGAAAAGACTTCTAACATGCCTAGGGTACACAGTCAACGAAAAGAAATCAAAACTAGTACCCTCTCGAGATAATATTCCTGGGTGCAAGCTTAAATACAACTGCCCAGATGGCTTATCTCACGTCAGACAAACAAAGCCAACTGACTGCCTATTTCAAAATGTTGGCAACAAAGGCCCACTTATCTGCAAGAAAAATTCTGCAGGCTTTGGGCTTCGTGGCATCCTGCATCCTACTAATTCCATATGCAAGACTGCATTTGAGGAAACTTCAATGGTACCTAAAAATTGTTTGGACTCAACATTACCACAGCCTGGAAACAATGATTACTCTCATTCCCTGCCTGCAACAGGAGTTTCGATGGTGGGCAAAGGCTTGTCACCAAAACAAGGGACAGCCATTCACATTACCCCCAGCCAGGCAGACACTAACAACGGATGCATCAGATTATGCCTGGGGGCCCCACATGGCAGGGAGATGCATTTAGGGAACATGGTCCTCAAACCAAATGCATCTACATATCAATCAAAAAGAGATGCTAGCCGTTCAAAATACCCTGACAGCCTTCAAGGACCTACTTCATCAGGGACAACTACTGATAAAGATAGACAACACCACGGTCATGTGGTATATAAAGCAGGGGGGGCACACATTCTTAACCCCCTTTGCAGACTAGCCATGACTTTGTGGGACACGGCATTGACTTACCAAGTAGATCTGCAGGCACAATTCCTGCCAGGAAGGGAAAATATTCTGGCAGATGAACTAAGCAGAAACCTCATGGATCCCTGTAAGTGGCAGCAGGATCCACAAGTCTTCAGCATGATAACAGGGAAATGGGGATGCCCGGACATAGATCTATTTGCCTCCTCTCACAACTACCAACTAAAAAGATTCTGCACAAGGACTTATCACAGACAAGCATGGAAAGTGGACGCCCTATCTTTCAGCTGGAAAAACCTATCAGTATATGCCTTTCCCCCACTGCCTCTCCTCCCCAATGTACTCCTAAAGGTCAGACTGGAGAAGCCAAAGATGATACTGATTGCCCCAGACTGGCCCCGCCAGTACTGGTATCCAATCCTAAGGAACTTGTCTCAATGCCCAGCTTGGACCTTACCTCAAATACCTCATCTACTGTCCTAGCAAAACAATCAGATCCTGCACAGCCAACCCAGGACTTTAAACCTGGCAGCATGGCATATAATGTAGTCATACAAAACACAACTCTCAGTAAAGCTGTGATGGATGTCATTTTGGAAGCCAGAAGGCCTAGTACTAGAAAATCTTATGCTGGAAAATGGAAGAGATTCTGTGCTTGGAACCAGGCACAAGGAACTGATACAGCTGTGCCAAATATTCCTCAGATTTTGCAATACTTAACTGAGATGCTGGACAAAGGCCTATCTTTTTCATCTATTAAAATTCATGCCTGTGCCATTTCAGTTCATTACAATACAGAGCCACCAATCTTTTCTCATCCCTTATTAAAGCAGTACCTCAGAGGAGCCAGAAATTTAAGGCCTCCAATGAGAACACCAATGCCTGCATGGGACCTCAACTATGTCTTGGGAAATCTCACCCTGCCTCCTTTTGAGCCAGCTGCTACTGCTGATATGAAGTTTTTATCTTGGAAAACAGCTCTGCTCCTAGCAATAACTTCTGCAAGACGAGTTTCAGAGCTACAGGCACTCATGGCTGTGAAACCTTTTATCATTTTTTATCCAGACAGGGCCTCTTTGAGGACAAACCCAACATTTATGCCTAAGGTGGTGTCCAGTGTGGCTGTTGACCAAACTATTCATCTGCCAACTTTTTATTCAAATCCACAGAACAAGGGGGAGAGAATTCTGCATTCTTTGGACGTACACAGACAGCTTAGATTCTACTTGGACAGAACCAAAGTTTTCTGAAAGGCAGAGCAACTACTAGTGACATATGCTGCAGGATCACAAGGAAAGGCTATCTCAAAGCAGACTATTTCAAAGTGGATAGGCCACTGCATTCGTTTCTGCTACTTACACCATGGCAAGCCAGTGCCTAAGGGCATTAGGCCACATTCAACCAGAGCTGCAGCCACTTCAGCAGCCTTTCTCAGGGGAGTACCAACAAAGGACATTTTAGAGGCTGCTACTTGGAGTTCAGTGCACACCTTTACAAAGCACTATCATCTGCCACTCTACTCTAAATCCAGGGCAGGCTTTGCCACTGCAGTTCTGCAGGGCCTCATAGCCGCTCCTAATGCTGTTTAGTTCCAGCCTCCCAACCATAGCTTTGGGACTCTACCCAAATGTAATGACTGCAACAGTGAAACACGAAGAACATAGTACAGTTGTGTACACTTACCATAAATGTAGATGTTCGAGTGTATTCACTGTTGCAGTCCAGGTTACCCACCCGCCATCCCCCTTTTCTTCTGATGGAACCTATCTTTCCTTCTCTGATTTATACAATCTATGTGGTGTATTTGCTTGTAGATGAAGGTAAAGCTTATATTGGTGCATGTATTTTTTATATATATATATATATATATATATATATATATATATATCTATATGTATATGTATATACATTTTGGCTACCCTTTTTGGGGGCACCTGACATCTGGGGCAAGAAAAACTAAAGAAAATGGTGTCGGCTGCTTCTTTTATACCCCTGACGACCTGATGTCAGGGAAGGGGCAACAGCAGCTGACGCAGGACCCAGGACTTTGGAATTCAGGCCGACTGAGGGCAACCTGCCAGCAGGATTACCCAAATGTAATGACTGCAACAGTGAATACACTCGAACATCTACATTTATGGTAAGTGTACACAACTGTACTTTGTTAAAGTTTGATTAAAAATGTGACATTTCTGTATTAAAAATGTAACATAAAATCAAGGTTATGTTTTGAAGGTTCAGAATCGTTTCCACTATAAAGCATACCTCTCAACTTCTTACCTCAAGAAATCAGGACAGAGCCGAAGACAATGGAGGGGACAAAAGCCCAGTTTTAAAAATTACTATCTTAAACTTAGAAAGTTGCAAAAATAACATGGTTTGCACTGACATGCAATTTCTGAAGGATATGAAGTCCGAAACTCAATTGTCTGTCATTATTTAATGACTTCATTCATCAGAGATTTACCAAAAATCCACAAATTTTGTAAGGGGCAGACCAAAAATATTATGCAAAAATATGTACAGTTGAGAGGTATGCTATAAAGGTGTGTTTTTGCATAGCTTTGCTATTTTGTTTGTGTTGCATTTATAGTGTATACAGATATTAGCATTTCTTTGATGCATGGTTTGGAAATATTTTGTCAGAAATCTTACAGAACTTGACAGGTGTTTCATTAATGTCTTCAGGCATAAAAGTCTTATTAGTCAGTGTTGTGTACACATAATTATGTATTTCAACGGTAAGGATAAAAAATATCTGTGGTACTTTTTACTGAAAAATCACAATGTTGAACTATGTTTTTAGGGGAACACAAGTAGTGTTAATGTGATTGGGATTGTGCCTTATACCTCTTGATACTGCTTAACAAATTTCAGTGAATAGTTTAACTCATTTTCAGTGAAATTTGTAAATATTCCACAAAAACGGCACTCCAAGACAAAATGCACACAAATAATCCAAAGAAAATGCCCAGGCCAGGAGATTCCAGACAGTTCAAAATACGTTTAATAGCAGGCAACACAGTAAAGTAAGAACTGTCCGGAATCTCCTGGCCTGGGCATTTTCTTTAAATTTATAAATATCCTAATGCTGTAGATGAATAAAGTTGCATCTCTATTGCAAGTTTCCGTTAAAAAAAGTATTCAGTCACCTAGTCTGGGTCCATGTGCTTGTCAAATGTTGGCAGAATATGGTTGATGGTTACAGGTATAAGGATTATACAAAAAAGGATGTTCCCAAAATAAACTTGGTTGACTTCAGTATGTTTCTCTGGAACAAGTATCAAATGTTAAAATCTGATGTTAAGTTGTCTATCTTGCCTTCATTCTTGCTGGTTGGGTTCGGAGCCGATCTTCGGCTCTGACTCTGCCATCTTCCAAAAAAGTATTCAGTCACCTAGTCTGGGTCCATGTTCTTTTCAAATGTTGGCAGAATATGGTTGATGGTTACAGGTATAAGGATTATACAAAAAAGGATGTTCCTAAAATAAACTTGGTTGACTTCAGTATGTTTCTCTGGAACAAGTATCAAATGTTAAAATCTGATGTTAAGTTGTCTATCTCACCTTCTTTCTTGCTGGTTGGGTTCGGAGCCGATCTTCGGCTCTGAATCTGCCATCTTTCAAAGCTCGAGGGCTGCTTACTTGCTCGAGGCCACCCCCTATCCCATGATGCCTAATGCTAGATATCCAGATCTCGTTTGCCGCTTCTGCTGTGAGGTTGTTCTGCTGGCTCAGGTTGTATAAAACTTATTATTACTAGTTGTGTTTCTGTCATAAAAACTGTTAGTTTAGCGTATAATTTCCTTTTCAGTTATAACTATTCTATTTTAGAGTTTTTATCTGAATCCCTTCTCTTTTCAGAAACTCGTTTTAATTAGAGAGTTTCCCCTCCCCCCTATCTAGCCCTTTCCTCATATGTTTCCGTTTAAGTTAGAGGATAACCTTTTTCTGTCTTTCTCTCTCTTAAAAAAAAAAAAAAAAAAAATATTTTTTGTTATAGTAGCTGGTAGCTAGTTTAGTATAGACTGGCAGTAGTAGTTATTGTGTTGTGGTGTTATAACCTTAACTTCTGCGTCTGTGTTTTTTCTTGGTTTCCTTTCAGGATGTCTAAGGATCCCAAGCCGTCCGGATTCAAGAAGTGTGACTCATGCTGTCAGAAGATGTCTCTGACAGATGGGCACACTTGTGTTTATTGTCTGGGCGCCGTGCACCTGCAGGACTCGTGCTCTATTTGCCACGCATTTAGTCCAAGAGTCTTGCAGGAGTGCAAAAATAAGATGATCCTGAGGGGTTTACTTAAGCCCCAAGATTCACCGGCTAAGGCTCAGCCAGTGAAATCTTCTAGGACACCTAAACCTTTGGCTCCTAGTTCGGAGCCGTCGTTGGGTGAAACTGCTCCATCTATCTCGGTTCCAGCTGGAACCGAGGTTTCTCCCTCCCAGTCAGCTCCGACACGTTCCTCGGAGCTGTCTGGGAGTTGAAAAAGATCTAGGTCTCCTTCTCTGGAGTTGATACGTTCGGCTCCGAGATCACCTTTGCTCCAATCGGAGTGTAGTCACGACTCATCCCACTCTTCTCGGTCCTTGAGACTTTCAAACCATGACGTGGAAAGAGTGGTCAGTAGACTGCTAAAATCGCAGGCCCTAGCAAAAATTTTGTCCAGCCCCCCTCATTAGGGGTCGGCTCTGCCCACATCTACAGATATTCCTCCCCTGACTCCTTTGAGCTCGGAGCCAGAGTTCATTGGGGTTCGAGTCGTGGAACTGTCTGCTCCGATACCTTGTCCTTCGGTTCCGTCGTCGGCTCTGATCCCTTCCATGGTATCGTCCCCAGAGGGATCTGGGCGCCAAGACTCCCTCGTCAGCTCCGAGGGGGCGAGTGGCATCAGACCCTTGTCCAGCCCCATTCTCCCCCTTGGGGCTTCGGCTCAGGTGAGCTTGGCTCCCACATCAGCTATGGAGCCATCTCTCTTGGTGCGGAGAGGGATTCAGATTTCTTTGGAGCCGGAGCTCTCTCTGCGTCCGGGCAGGGACGCCTTTGAGGTGATGAGGAGTGTGCTGACCTCGGAGTCAGCATCACGATCGACCCCATCGGCTCCTCCCCTATGGTGCCTGCATCAGCCTCTGCCCCTCTTCCAGACCCCAAGCGTGGGGATCCAGCGCTCCAGGACACCCCTTTGGGTGTATCGTCCTCTTCTGAGGCCTTCCCTGATCATTCAGAGGAGCCACCTTGCAAGAGAAAATGCAAGAGGAAGCATATTGACTCCCCTGAGTCTGTCACCTCAGATACCGACTTGGGGGATTCGGAAGGGTCCCCTAGATCCCCTTCTGAAGATGTCTCCTTTTCAGACATCCTTGAGATGCTTAGGCAGAGGGGGAACTGGAATACCCTAGCCCCTTTTGAGGACGAGTATGTATTCCTGGATGCGTTTGGCTCCCGACCTTCCACCTCTTGGGTGTTTCCGCCCTTCGACCCACTGATGTCTGTCGTGGCTCGAAGGGCGTGGTTGGCCCCAGATTCCATGGAACCAACCCCTAGGAGACCTGCTAAATTCATAACAGCTCCAGAGTACAAACAATTTTTGATGAAGGACATCCCCGTCGATGCCATGGTGGTAGCAGCGGCCACGAAAAAGGAGTTGGCTGAAACTTCTGCATCTGTTCATCCTCCTAATAAGGAGTCTAGGACGATGGACAGATACGGGAAGCGGATGTTCACTTCAGCGACCTTCTCCATGAGGTCCCTGAATTATTTGTGCCACTTCACCCGTCTTCAGAGGGATCTCCTTAAAGAGCTTGGAGATACCCTCCAAGATCCATCAGCTGAGGGGGCTCAGGCTAAGATGGCTTCCCAGCTGGCGACTCTAAATTCAGTGGTGAACTCCTCCATGAGGCTCATATCTTATGCGGCCAGTGGTGCGAGTAGAGCTGCAGGCACAGACGTTGCCCTGAGGAGGCACGCTTGGATGCGGCTATGTAACTTTGCGGAACCTTTCGGATCGTCTTTCACCAGTACCCCTTTGATGGATCTGCTCTTTTTAGATCACAGGTGAGGGATGCCCTTACCAGGTGTGAGCAGGAAGGCAAGACTCTCTCTGCCATGGGAGTCCATTTTTCCACTCCTTCCAGACCCTATCCCAAGGGTCAGAAGAGTGAAAAGATGTGGTTCCGAAAATATCAGGGAGCCTTGCCGGACACACGTGGTGAGTTCCCGTCCAGGGGCAGAGGAGGGAACAATAACAGACGCCGCCCCTGTGGCAGAGGGGGTCCGCAAAACCAGGGAGGCAGAGAAGATTTCTCTGAAAAGCCCTTTCAGCATCCCTGAAGGGTTGCCCGACTGCCCACCTCTGGAGGCAGTCGGGGGAAGATTATCACTGTACCCGAAAGCCTGGCAAGATATAACTCGAGACAAGTGGGTACAGTCCCTTATATCCGGATGCTACAAAATTCCCTTTCTTCACCCTCCCTTATTGTCAAACAAGTCCCTTCCAGATGTTCCACCCAATCTAAGGGATCAAGCAGTCCAAGAAATTTCAAAACTGCTAAGAAGAGTCATCCAGGAAATCCCGGCAGACCAGCTAGGATCCGGAACTTACTCAAGGTTCTTTTTGGTACCAAAAAAGACAGGGGACCGGAGACCCATTCTGGATCTCAGCAGACTGAACAAGTCTGTTCAAAGAACCAAGTTTCTGATGGTCACGCTACAGTCCATTCTACCCTTTCTGGGTCAGGACAATTGGATGTGCTCTATAGATCTTCAGGATGCGTATTACCACATCAAAATGGACAAACACTCCAGAAGATTCCTCCGCTTCCGGCTGGGAGCCAGTCATTATCAGTTCAGAGCTCTGCCCTTTGGTCTCACCACAGCCCCCAGGGTGTTCACCAAATGTATGGCAGTAGTTACCGCTCACCTCAGACTGTTAGGATTCCAGGTATTTCCATATCTAGACGACTGGCTCCTCACTGCTTCCACGAGGCATCAACTTCTACTAGCCAGAGACTACACTATCCAGACTTGCTCCAGGCTAGGTATCACAATAAATTTCAAAAAATCTGCATTGTCGCCCTTTATAGGTGCAAATTTAAATACAACGGACATGCTGGCAAGTCTTCCACCAGACAGAATACTAGTGATTCGCCAACATGTGCAGGTTTTATTAGCATGCAAAAAAATTCAAGCCAGGTTCGTCCTCCAATCTCTAGGTCTCATGGCAGCAGCAATCGTACTCGTTCCTCTAGCTCGTTTTCACATGAGAATTCTCCAGTGGCTTCTTTTCACCCAGTGGTCCTTCCAGCAGATTCCTATGTCTCACATGATTATGATCACAGAAGCATGCAAAAGCACCTTGCATGGTGGATGGTCTCCACATCAGTGCCCCAAGGCAGACCTTTTGTCCCACCACCTCCAGTTGCTACGGTAACCACGGATGCCTCCCTAATCAGGTGGGGGGGGGCATTATCAGGGCAGGACAGTCAAAGGCATCTGGCAACCTCACGAGTACCATCTGCATATAAACATCTTGGAGATGAAGGGCCATGCTTCTAGCGTTGCAAGCTCTTCAGGATTCTCTTCCTTCTGGGTCCATTGCAGTTCAAACGGACAATATGTCGGTAGTATAGTACATCAGCAAGCAGGGCGGAACCAGGTCCTATCGCCTATGTCGAGAAGCACTCAGACTCTGGCAGTGGGTGATCTCTTCCCAATGGTTTCTGATCGCAACGCACATCCCTGGGAGGTCCAACGTCATAGCGGACAGGCTCAGCAGAGCAATTCTCATGCCTCACGAGTGGTCTCTGAATCAGGTAGTTGCGGACTAAATCTTCCGCAGATGGGGTCAACCTTGCTGTGACTTTTTTGCCACTCCTTTCAACAGCAAATGCAGCAATTTCTTCTCTCTCCTTCCACTTCCCGGACATTCCCCCAGAGATGCTCTAGTCCACGATTGGCCTCAGGGACTTCTTTATGCATTCCCTCCATTTCCAGTAATCCCCAAACTAATACAAAAAGCTACCGCCTTGGGTTGCAAAATGATCCTCATTGCTCCTTACTGGCCTCGACAGATATGGTTCCCGTTCCTGCATCATCATCTTCTCGAGCAGCCTTGGACTCTGGACCTAGTTCCAGACCACCTGATCCATCAATCGGGCGGGCTGCATTAATCCCTGCAATCTCTCCAGCTCACTGCTTGGTTGCTCCACTTCCGACATTAGCCAGGCTTCCTATTATCTCCCCCTCTGTGCGCGAAATTATCTTATCATCGCACAAGTCTACGACTAGAAAAACTTACGCTAGCAAGTGGAAACGTTTTCTTTCATGTGCAGAGGCCAAAAGTATAGATCCGTTTTCAGCCCCTGTACACCATATTTTGGAATTTCTTGTGGAACTCTTTCATGCTGGTTCCGCTTCCACTACAATTAGAGTTCAGTTAGCTGCAATTTCAAATTTTCACATTGGCCTGTCGGAGAATAATATCATGTCTCATAAGCTATGTAAAGCCTTTCTCAAAGGGGTCACTCTGCTCAGGCCCCCAGTGAGAGATCCTCCTCCTCCGTGGGATCTAAATTTGATTTTAGCTTCTCTAATTTTGCCCCCCCCTTCGAACCTGCAGCATCCTGTTCCTTGAAGTTTTTATCTTGAAAACCCTCTTTCTAGTAGCTATTACTTCAGCCAGAAGAGTTTCGGAACTTCAGGCTCTTTGTATCCATTCTCTGTACTTAGTGTTCCACAATGATAGGGTTACACTCAGGACTTAACCCTTCCTTCCTTCCTAAGGTTTCTTCAGAAAATAACTTGAATCAGTCCATAGACCTTCCTGTATTTTTTCCCAACCACTTCAACAGGGTGGAATATAAGTTGCATCAATTAGATGTTCATAGGCAACTACGTTTTTATTTGCACAGGACTAAAGACATCAGGAAGTCGGACCAACTTTTTCTCTCTTCTGCTCAGGGTAAACAAGGTCTTCCAGTCTCAAAAGGAACTTTATCTAGGTGGTTGACTATGATTATCACATTTATCTATCAACTGAGGAATAAAGAGTTGCCTGTCAAATCAAAAGGTCATTCCACCAGAGCTTTAGCCACTTCTGTGGCCTTTCAGGCTAGGTTGCCCATGGAATCTATTTGTGCAGCTGCTACGTGGGCCAACCCACATGCTTTCATTTCACATTATAAAGTGAATGTGGTCTCCAGGAGCAGAGCTGATTTTGGTTCCACGGTTCTGAAGAGTTTGTTCCCATGAGCCACCCAGGATTTTAGGTGCTAGGGACGCTGGCACCCAACCAGCAAGAATGAAGGCGAGATAGACAACTTAACATAAAGAAGATATGTACCTACCATAATGTTCCATGTTAGTTGTCTTCATCTCGCCTTCTTCTTGCCTCCCACTCTCCATCCCCCTATCCTAGTGGACCGAGAATAGTTCCTTATGGTTTTTCACTGGCTGAGTCTTCTCTGGCTGTTTCTCCCTGCCTAGTAGCCTCACTGGTAGGCTTTATATATTATAGGATAGGGATCTTCCTTTTTATGTTGGCAGTTAGACTTACCAAATGAGATCTGGGTATCTAGCGCCAGGCATCATGGGATAGGGGGTGGCCTCGAGCCAGTAAGCAGCTCTCGAGCTTTGGAAGATGGCCGAGTCGGAGCCGAGGATCGGCTCCGAACCCAACCAGCAAGAAGAAGGCGAGATGAAGACAACTAACATGGAACGTTATGGTAGGTACATAACTTCTTTTTTTAGCACTTGCTCCCCAAAAACTGGCTAAATTAACATTTTGTTAAAATCTGTAGACTGAAAGTAAAGTTTGCTGAATTTCAGTTGTAGTCAGGGTATGGAAAAGGGGTGACTGTACTGCAAATTATTTTTTTGCTTCCATAGTGTTATATTTTTTATGAGCTGATACATTTTGCACTCTTATAAAGCTTTTTTTACTGTTTCACTGCATTGTGTACTGTTTTATACTGTTTTAACTGTAGTTTTCATTGCTAGATAGTTTCATTACTGTAATTGCATTTTTATTGAATTGCTTAACTGTAAGCTGCTTTTTAATGCTGAGAGTTGTATTTTCTGTTTGTGAGTGCTCTATCTGTGCCTTTCTGTGCATTTTTTGTGAGGTTTCTGTGTTTTAGTCAGGTAGCATAGTCTGGATAGAGGCCTACTGTTATCCAGGCCTGGTTGTTTTGTTTGTTGAGTTTCCTGTGAAAGTAACAGGGTTGCCTGACCTCTAGCACGAGTGATTGGTTGAAAGAGCAGGGGCTAGAGGACTGGGTAGTAATTTGAGCTTCTAGATTCTTCCATTTTTTCTGGTGTTTAAACCCTTTGTCTGCAGGGGGCTGTGCTTGTTTTTACTAGGCTGTGGAGTGGTGATTCATCACTGTGACAAAGCAGAAATTCCCCAAGACTCCAAGAACAGAGTATGTTTTTTTCTTACATTTATTTCATTGAATTGCACTTCTTAACACTTTTATAATTGTGCTATACAGCTTATCTACTACATTTTGCACTGTTGTAAAGTTTTTTTACTGTTTCACTGCTTTTGTGTACTGTTTTAACTGTATTTTTCATTGCTAGATAGTGTTTCATTACTATAATTGCATTTTTATTGAATTACTTAACTGTAAACTGCTTTTTCATACTGAGAGTTGTATTTTCTGTTTGTGAGTAGCTAGTAGCTGTAGTATAGTTTCCCCACCTTCCCTCTCTGTTGGTGTCTTGTTGTTATACTTGGTGGCTTTGCAGTGGCCCGCCCCTACTGTAAATTTGATCTGGGACACTCCTCCCAGTCTAGGGTATTTAGCTCATTCTACCTAATATAGAGAGAACGTTTGAGAAGGCTAACCCACTTAGTTTCTTAACCTTGAATTATATTATGTTCCTCCTTTCTCCCTTTCTACTTTATATATAAAAAAGAAACATTGCTAGAATCTCCTTGTGTTCTGACTGACTGAGTGTGCTTCTCAAACAATCTGGAAATATAGAGCTGATAAGTGTATTTTTGGCACTTTTTAACTGTTCAAGGTTCTGCACTGTCTTAATTTTTGTTTTGAATTATTTATATATTTGCTGGCATTGTTTTTTGATGCTCAAGTGCCTCTTTTTGATTTTTTCCTAATTTACTGCTTTCTGCACGTTTTCAGTCATTTTTATTTTTAATTGCATTTATTTAAACTGTATTTGCTTTAATATTGCTACACATTCGTGTACTAACTTGCACTGCATTTGAATTGTTTTTACTTCTGTTTTAGCTGCTTTTCTGTAAAAAAAAAAAAAAAAAAAGTTCTAAGCTTGCTTCCCACCTTTCCTGTAACTAGTCTAGTCCAGATACAGATTTGCTGTATCCAGGACTGTTTGTAAGCTTTTGTGCCCCCCCCCCCAAGCCTTTCTGTGTTGGAAGGAAGCCTTCTAGCTTATCAGTGGGAGTTGTAAGCACTAGGTAGGGTATCTACCACAAGAGGGAGTGGTTTCTGGCCCAGAAGTTGCAGTTTATTGAACGTTTGGGCAGTTTTTCCATCCCTTTCAACTTTCTGGTTTAAAAGTCCGTGTTTGTGCTTGTTTAAGCTCCTCTCAGTGCGCCGAGCTGAGATAAACTATTACTCGTGCCAGAAAGTCTGCTCTTGAGTTTTTCCCTTAGATCTTGCTAGTTCTTTTTCTCTTGCACTTCAAGTATCCTAATCGCTTTGCACTTCCAACAGGTTTTTGTAGCAGTTGTTATAGTACACCTAAGAGCTATCAGCACTAGTCATTCTTCATGGAAATAGCTCCAATGCTTATAGTTATGACCACCCCTCCTAGCATGATTAAAGGGCAGTTCACTGTGCTTTCTCCTGTTAACCTGGTGTACTTGGCCATTTTGAGGCAGTGTAGCAACTGCCTCATGTACACAGACAACCCTTGCCTCCCAACACTCAGACTTGTGAGAGATGCATTTGTGTCACCAAATTGGAAGCTATGCACTCTCCAGCCAAGACTGGACTAGCTGGTCAAGAGGTGAAGATCAACATCTGCACCACACCACATGGAACACACAGCCCTCCAGAACACCCACTATCACAGCTCTCACATAAAAACACAAACCACACACTCTCCTTCATGGAGGCACTCAATAGAAATTTACCCAAACAGCAGACACCTCCAAGATAGAAACGCACTTGACCACCACAACACAGCACAAACCACAGCACACACAGCTCACCTCCACAGTGTGCCCCTCAACCTAAGCCCCTAAGGCTAAATTCCTTGCCCAATACACTAATCCTAGGTAATGCAATAGTGAGGCACACAGATGTCCCACTCACTAGGTTGAATAAGGAGAAGGTAATGGTCAGCTGTCTGTCAGGTGCCAGACTCCGACACATAACACATGCACTCAGGTCACTCCACAACAAGTATAAGTATGACTCTGTCATTGTCCATGTGAATGTGAATGACCTGAGATGCACCTCCCTGGACTACGTGAAAAGAGACATGGTGGAGCTCTTGCATTATGTGGCCCAGGCAGGTATGACACTAGCCCTGAGCAGTGTCCTACTATCACCCAGAATGATACTGCAGTACAAACAAAAATTATCGACTTCAACAATTGGCTAAGTTTCTGATGTCATTCTAAGGGGTTCCAGTATCTGTTTGCTTGGGATGACATGATTGACAGACCTCGATGCTTTGCCAGAGATGGCCTGCATCTGTCACCCCTGGGTTTCTGGGTACTGGCTAAGGCCCTTGCCACCCATATAGTGCCTTTTTTGGCGGTGTTCCAAAGACCAAATTACCACTGTAACAGCTATAAATAAATGTAATCTGAGGCTTATGCTGCTCAACGCTAGAAGTCTAAATCTCAAGATGCACTCACTCGAAGCACTCCTCAAAATGGAGAGCATCGACATTTGTGCTGCAACGGAGATCTGGTTTAAAGCAGCAGAAAGCACCCCTGTAATACCAGGCTATAAGTCATTCGACACCTTTCAGCCATGAAACATGGACCAAAGCTCCAAAGGTGGTGGTGTCTCCATATTCAAAAAGGATATGCACACCTCTAGACTTGTAGCCCAGCGTAATGCATCTGAGATACTTCAGGTACAACTAACAGTGAGTAAGACTGCAGTCCAGGTCATAGCCTGCTATAGGTCCCCAACCATGTCCCTAGACTCTCGCTCCATGTTCCTACGCACCCTGGAATCTATGAAGGTCCAACCCAACACTCTCATACTAGGAGACTGCAACTACCCCTCCATCAACTGGGAAAACTACTCAAGCACCAATACACTGGCCCAATATTTCCTGGAATTCATCAATTCCAATACCATGGAACAGCTCATTCTGATCCCCCACTAGAGGAAGCAACATCCTTAACCTGGTTATTACTAACATGGGCGACTGTTGCTCTACACCAGTAGTCAATCCCTCCCTGGTCAGATCTGACCATAAACTAATCACCATCAAAATCCACATCTCACCCCCCCCAAAAGGTAACCATCTTGAAAAACTTCTTCAAAGCTGACTTTCGACTCCTAAAAACAGAAGTGGCTAACTTCACGGCACCCATGCCAACGGAAGATAGCTTTATGACTGTCGAATCATACACCAATGTAGTGTACAAACATGTACATAAATGCATGGAACTAGCCATACCCAACAGAACCAAGATGCTCTCCTCCAAAAAAAAAGGAAGCCAATCTGGTGGTCCCCTGCCATTAATAAACTCTACAACAGAAGGAAGAAACTGTTGCTGAAAAAGGTGACGTCCCAAGACTGAAAACTCCCTTATTAGCCTCAGCAAAAAGTTGAGATCCCTCATCAAATCCTCTAAAGCTAGCTATGAAGGCAGAATTGCAGCAGACACTATAAACAATCATAAAGCCTTTTATAGTTATATCAAGAACCTCCACGGTAATACCCAGATTTGCTCTGATTTGCTGCACAATGGTACCTCCTATACTGAGCCAACAGATATTGCCAACATACTGGCTGACAGATTCAGAGCCAACTTTACCTCTCTCTCTCCCCCCTAAAGAACCATTCACAATACCGGAAGAATGACAGGCACCCAGCATTACTGCAGCCTAGGTTAAAGCTGCATTGTCCAAGGCCAAGAATACAGCTTCCATGGGACCCGATAATATCCCTGGCTGTGTTCTACATGAACTACAAAGTGAACTGGCACCACATCTGTGTGCCCTGTTCAGTCACAGCCTCACCTCAGGCTTTGTCTTTACCAAACGATGCACTGCTACAGTCATCCCTCTCCATAAAGGGGGAGCGACTACAGACCCTGGGAATTATTGCCCCATTAGCCTGATGAGTCTGATATGTAAAGCTATGGAGTGCATCATAGTGGACCTGATTAACAAAGATACATGAAATCACCAAACTCTGGACCCCATGCAGTTTGGCTTTGTGAAAGGGAGATCGTGTCTGCTCATACTGGTCGACTTCTTTGAGTCAGTTACCAGGGTTGTGGATGAAGGTAAGACAGTGCATGCAGCCTACCTCGATCTGGCCAAGGCCTTTGATACCATTCCTCACTCAGGAATTATTGATAAACTCACCAAACTAGGCATCAACCCCTATATCACTAGGTGGGTTACAAATTGGCTCACAGATAGAACACACAGTGTGAAAGTAGCGAGCTCCAAGTCAGACTGCCGACCAGTCACGAGTGGAGTCCCACAGGAATTGGTCATGGGTCCTCTCCTGTTTGGCATCTACTTCTCAGACGTCCAGGCCAACACAAAGGGATTCTGGCTGACCAGGTTTACAGATGATTGCAAGCTGGGAGCCATTATTAACTCCCCAAGTGATGCAGACATCCTACAGAAAGGCCTCACTGAGACCAGTGACTGGTGTCGAAACTATGACCTTAAGCTTAACGTCAAAAAATGCATCGTCATCCCCTTTGGTAAATACTCAGTTCCCACTAACTACCACATTGATGGGAGCCCACTGAACACTGAAGGTGTTATAAGAGATGTGGGGACGCAGGTTGACGGCAGCCTCTCTGACCACAGTGGCAATGTGGTGGTTGAAGGAAAGTCCTTCTGTGTGGCACATCTCATTACTAAGGGTTTTGCATCCAGGAAGAAAGAGGTCATCGTCTCTCTCTACTCTTCCCTCATTAGACCAATCATTGAGTATAACGCCCCATTTGGCATGTACCTCACTAGACATCTGCAACAGCTGGAGAGGCCACAGAAGTACCTCACAAAGAGGATCCTAGGCATTAAACACATGTCCCACATGGACAGACTCAAAAGACGCCAGCTATTCTCGATCTCATATCACCTACTTAGAGGCGATCTCTGCTTGACCTACAAATCCATGTCTGACCCAGCTTTGTTAGAAATGCTACATCTAAAGAAATCCCAATCCCACCACACCACACGCCCCAAAGACCTCACCCTCATTACCACAATCAACAGAACATGCTGGAGGGACAGGTTCCTCACCCAGAGACTGCCCATGCTCTGGAATGGACTTCCCATACATGTCAAGCAGAGCACCTCGCTGTCCCTCTTCAAGAGAAATCTTGATGAGTGGATGGGTAATAGAAAGTTCACCCCGGGGAGCACTCCAGTGGTTCTATTTGATAGATGCACTGGGAACTAACATTGTAAGGCATGATGCCAGGGCACTTTTATGGGCTAGGTTTGTAAAGGCTCCTGGGCCATTAGCCTAGTACACTTCTATGAACCTATGTAAGTAATGGGAGTTGGAGAATGTGTTTACTCTTGAGGATAGACAGGAGAAGTGAAGCATAACAATTTAAAGTCTCTTAAGGGACTTCAGGAAATTGAGATAAAGTGCATTTAAATGTGCTGTAAAATCACAAGATTACAACTGGGCAAAAAGATTGTAATTTAGGAACAGTATGAGAAAGCATTTTTTTCACAGATAATGTCATTAATTTGTAGAAGACACGTCCAGAGGATGTACTGGATCAAAAACCTTGAGGAAATACTGGGGTGTTTTAGACAAAGAAAAGACAGTTTATCAGTTGATTGGCCCATTTTAGATTATTTGAAATCTGTGTAGTAGCTAATATTTGGGGAAAATGGAGAAAGTGGGTCAGTTAGTCCACAACTTTCTTTTCATTTGATACTTATGAATTTCGCTTTTTTCTCTTATAGTTTCCTTTTCTTTCCCTTTTTTTTCTCTATTTTTCCATGTAACTTGTTAAATTTGTTAATCATATCAGTGCCAGTGGTGTGTCGGGTAGTACACTCATCTTTGGCGTGCCGCACTCCTTTGTGTGTTGCCCTTCAGATGAGACGTTACACCAAGGCCCCATCTGCTTGAGTTGGTGATAGCTCAGGTGGTTGCAAAATATCCCATAGCACCTATCAAAAAAGTAGGGTTCCTTTACTTGTAGTATATACATCATACATTGCCACCAAAATTAGCTAATTTTTACAATTAAAAATAACTTGAAAATACAATAAATATATAAACAACTTACATTATATAGAATATCTGTGCTTCATTAAAATTGACAATTAAGCATATGAAACTTTATAACCCACCACTTTTTTGTCACAACCCTAATCTTATCTTTGACATTATTTCTGACAAATTCCAAACTTTATTATACAAGTCCTCCTTAAGTCTTGCATTCCAGATGTGCCATGTCACGCCAAACAACATTTTCCATCTTTCCTACATGTTTTACCCTTTCCCGTAATAACTGTACATTATTTTTTACATCTAGATCCTCCACCCTTTTAATGCCACCCATCTTAAATTCACAAAAAATCTTTTCCCTCATTTTTCTAACCCTCCTAAAATGCAAAAGCACATGCTCTGATGTTTCTAATTCACTACAGCATAAACATAAGCTTTGAGACATAAAGGGAATTTGTTTAAGATTAAGTGGCAACTTATTTACACTTAATCTCCATAAAAATTCCTGACATTCTAATGTATTAACAAATCTTTTTCCTTGCCTTAATACCTTCTTCAATTGAAGCACCACACAGATTTACAGTATAACACCTTCTTACAATATCCTCATGCTGTCCCTTTCTAGAATCTTTAACATCTCAAACATTCAGCCCAAACAACATTATGTTCATTTAATACTCATGAATTTCCCTTTTTCTCCAACCTCTTTTTCTTCCCCTTTATCTACCACTTTCCATATTTTGATTCTATAATTTGTATACCTAAACCTAGATCTTTATTTCTAAAACCACTCAAAACCGTATACAAATTCAAGGATGAAGCATACACAATCAGATTAATAAACTACAAACCTCCTACATCTTATTTTAAATATAGCACTCCCCACCTTCTCTGGGTTCAGTGTAGAACACCCCCCCCCAACATACAGCTTGCAAAAATTATTTTTCTTTATTTATTTGCCAACATGTATATTCTAGTTAAATATCCAATTTTCCCTAAAATCACTGAATTAATCAATGATATTTTATTTTTGTATGATAACCTAAAAGATTTCTATAACCTTCCAATTTCTCTAATTTTCCATATCACCCCATTCTGCTGTTCTTCAACAACCTCACTTTTCCCAAACTTTGTGACTAACAAATTAAATTATTTTTTTAAGCACAACCCCCGTCTATCATACATTCTTTCTCCAGACTGCAATTCTTATCTACATTCAATTTCAAATCTACATTTCTTAATATGTCACCAGCATCTATTAACATCTCCCTCATCCACTATTTGTTCTCATCAATCATCACAATATCATCTGCATATGTAATGCAGTTTGGAACACAAAATCCACCTTTCGTAACATACCTTCCTCCTGCCTACAAATTCATCAATTTTTGTCTCACTGTATTCACTATTAATGCAAATAATATTCGCTCCTAGAGCATCCTTGCTTCACCCCTCTCTTCATCACAATAGTCAAACTTAAATAGGTACTTAAGTATTATTGCAACCAGATTCCAGAGTCACTACATGATATTGTAATTGTAGCAGGCGATATCACTATATGTGTTTGTCTTAACTACAGTCCATTTCAAGATTTGTTCTGTAAATGTTTTAGGCAAGCTGATTTTATTTGTGGTTCATCACAGTGTCATATATTTCTTCTGCAGCGTCCTATTGTTAGGGACATTTCTCACCTGCTTTCTTAAGCAATTCCACGGCAAGGCAAAAACAGCATGAGAAAAAAGCGTCAAACCAGACACTGATTTTTAAACACTGCCATTATAAACTTAGTGGGTGTAATAAGATGTTTGCAGTGACATAGAACTGGTGAAGGATATTAACTTGGAACCTGAAATGTTTGTCATTCCTATGCAGACTGATGTCTTCAGTTGTTTGGCCCAGAAAGGCAGCTTTTACGTGTGACACAGTAACAAAACAATAGGAAAGGCTTAGGTCAAGTATACTTGTGCACGCTTGACAGCCACACTTAGGCTGACAGATTTTACCAGCAATTTTAGGAAATGACGAAGCAGTTTTCTGTACAGTAAGGTAAAAGTCTGTCTACCTGATGTCATGCAGTTCAAAACTTGTGGTTTCAAACAGGTATCATTGATGAACGACTAAGAGGGTGTCATGATAGTCATGGTTCCATCATTGTCAGCCTGACTACCCTCAAGATGTAACATAAAAACTATTTATAGTTATCGGCCAGAAAGGTGGAAAGGTGCAAACATGTAGTAAGGACTGTTATTTTGTCATCATTACAAACTTTCACTACATTTATCGCCAGGAGTATAGCTTGGAAAAGAGCAGTTTCTCCTCCTCATAATCTGGTTGCAATAATAAGTAAGTATTTACCATATACCATAAGTATTTCCATTTACCATAGCTTTCACAGTAGCATTCATATAAACTGTCTTTATCAAATTGAAATACTCCACAAATAATCCTGCTGTAAACAATCAAGTGCTCTGCTAGTATCTGCTACCACCAAACATCATTGTCTACATTTAATATGTCATCCACCACTTTTCTTACTAAAATCAATAATTCCTGACTGTCTTTACCTTTTAACTCCAGAAAGTCCATCTCCTAACACTCCGTGCAACATAACATAACCTGTATAGTTTTCATAAATATTTTACGGACATTAACTGTAATAGGCATCAGATTCGTTAAACCATCTTTCACCCCTTTTTCTTCATATAACTGCAATAACTCCTTCACATATCTCTGTATTAATCTCTCCTTTCACCAGCTATTCATTAGAAACCCTTAAATACTAACCTTTTTCCAGACCTTTAAGTCTTTAGACTCTGTGTAACCCATACCAGCCATTCCAGATACAGACTTTGTATTTACTTAACACCCAATCTTATTCCTGCATTTTAATATCCTCTTTTAACTTACAAATAACTTTCTCAGAAAAATAAAACTTTTAACTCTCCGTTTAATTATTTTATACCTCTTCTTTCTTATAAATTCTTCTAACATAGTGTTCTACCTTAGACAAAATTTCTTCCTGTCTAAAAACACTCACCATCCTTATTTTTAACTTCCCATATAATACTAATATTACTCTTAACCATCTTTGCCAAAAAGGTGACACTTCCTCTTTCCCCCCTTTCAAGTAATATTTCTGTCTATGTAATAACTTTTCAATATTTTTCTTTCAAAAATCTCCTTCACTTTTATCAAACCGTTCACTATTTTTCCAAATTATTCAACAACTCATTATACATCTTTAAAAAAGTACATAACGTTATCTTTACTTCTTTTCTAATTTCCAGCTTTGTATACTTCTCCTTAAATGCTAACCACCATGATACGTAGAATTCTCTCATAGATCTATGCTCTGCTCATAACATTCAAATGTCCTTCTTAAATACTTCTGTATCATAGTGCTTCATTACCAGTCTTTTAATTCCTTTTCTTTCCTTAATTACTTTTTATTTTCTCAACATTCCAACCAAATTGCTCTATGATCAGAAAATCTGTTTTCCAAAGCACCCACAGGAACCTCACACACACTCCCCAACATAACCAAATAATCGGTCTCCGTCCTTATACTTCTTCTTCTACATGTCCACAAATTCTTCCCCATAAACTTAATGTACCACAATTCATAATCTTCTTTAAGGTTCTCACATCTATTCTTTTTTTCTTATCCTTCCTTAAGCAACAGTTACAATCTCCATTACCACCACTTTGTCATTAATCACCACTAAAGCTTTAACATTTCAAACAACTATTCCCTTTTTTTACCATAGTAAAAGCATATATCCTTATCAATCTGTATTCCTCCATACAATACCTTATAACTACAACTGTAACTCTTCCTGGCCAAATTACTAAAAGTCCCAAACATTTACCTCCTCATTAAATAAAAATTCTACCCCTGAACAACTATCTTTTCCGAAGTTCCTCAAAAAGAAGTGTTCCACACCACAGAACTTTCGGTTGTACCCTATTATTCTTAGAAAAAAACTAGTAACTTGTAAACACACTACCTCAGCCTCGCACATTTTATACCATTGTAATATATTTTACTTATTGTATTAATCCAGCTGTTAATGTTTACATAAACAAGCTTCACATTATTCTTTACCTTTTGTTTTGATTTTTGGTGAAATATTTTTGGATTTCCTCTTCCTCTCTGTAACTGTAGCCCTTATAGAACTTTTCCTGCAGCCTTTTTTCTTCAGGTTATTTGTCATGCATAGATTCCATCTAAAATACTGTCACCTTTTATTTATCATATTCTCTCCTTCATGTAATGCATTCATTTGACTTTTTTCAACCTCTTCTGTACTCTTCTCCTTGTCTTTATTTCTGCCACCCTCTTCATTTGTACTCTCCCTGGTACCCACTTACACTCTGTTATTCTCCAAACCATTTGTAACACTCATATCATCCATACGAGTATCTTCCATCCTAACACTTTCACAATCAAACCAGAAATGAATTTCCTTCTTATACAATCTGCATTCTTTTTTTTACATCTACTCCTCTCATGGCCTTGCTCTCCACATTGATTACATCTTATCTTTTTACTGTCACTAATTAAATGTGAAAATCCCCAGCAGAAATTATGTCCTATATACTTTACTGTACCCCTGTTATCTAATACATGTATAACAATACGCACATATTTTACAGTTATTTTTCAACTTTCAAAAACAATTCAAATTCTCATCCCGCATTCCAAACCCCACTTTTGTCATTAGTTTTTAATAATTAAAACATAGTGACGCATTTTCAAAAAGCATTTATCTGTTCTCAGTTGCACAGACACAGTGGATGTAAAAAGTGTACACACCCCTGTTAAAATGCCAGGTTTTTATAATATAAAAAAATGAGACCACAATAAATCATTTCAAACTTTTCGCACATTTAATATAACCTATAACCTGTGCAATTCAATTGAAAAACAAATCTGTTAGGGGAAAAAATATAAATAAAAAACATAGAATAAGCTGGTTGCATAAGTGTGCACACCCTTAAACTAATACTTTGTTGAAGCACCTTTTGATTTAATTTACAGCATTCAGTCTTCTTCGGTACACACCTGCCATCAATTAAAGAGACTCTGATTAACCCCAAATAAAGTTCAGCTGTCCTAGTAGGATTTTCTGACATTTACTCAGTTGCCTGCTACAGCAAAGGCCAAGGTCTGCAGAGAGTTTACAAAGCATCAAAGGGGTCTCATGGTTGAAAGGTACCAGTCAGGAGAAGGGTACAAAAAATTTTCCACAGCATTGGATATACCATGGAACACAGTTAAGACAGTCATCAAAAAGTGGAGAAAATGTAGGACAACAGTGATGTTACAAAGAACTGGACATCCCTCCAAAATTGATGAAATGACAAGACAAAAACTGGTCAGGGAGGCTACCAAGATACCTACAGCAACACTGATGGAGCCGCACGAACTTCTGGCAAGGACTGGTTTTGTACTACATGTGACAACAATTTCCCGTATTCTCCATATGTCTGGATTATGGGGTGGGGTTGCAAGATGAATGCCTTTTCTTACACAGAAAAACATCCAGGCCCGGCTGAAATTTGCAAAACAATACATCAAGTCTCCCAAAAGCATGTGGGAAAATGTGTTATGGTCTGAAGAGACCAAGGCTGGACTTTTTGGCCACAATTTCAAAAGGTACGTTTGGTGCAAAAACAACACTTCCCATCACCAAAAGAACACAATCCCCACGGTGAAGCATGGTGGTGGCAGTATCATGCTTTGGGGTTGCTTTTCTTAAGCTGAAACTGGTGCTTTAGTCAAGATGGAGGGAATTATCAACAGTTCTAAATACCACTCACTTTTGGCCCAAAACTTTCAGGCGTCTGCTAGAAAGCTGATAAAGAGGAATTTCACCTTTCAACATGACAATGACCCCAAGCATACATCCAAATCAACAAAAGAATGGCTTCACCAGAAGAAAATTTAAGTCTTGGAGTGGCCCAGCCAGATCCCAGACCTAAATCCAATAGAAAAAATGTGTGGGGTGACCTGAAGAGGACTGTGCACAAGAGATACCCTCACAATCTGACAGATTGAGTGCTTTTGCAAGGAAGAGTGGGCAAATATTGCCAAGTCAAGATGTGCCATGCTGATAGACTCCTACCCAAGAAGACTGAATGCTGTAATTAAATAAAAAGGTGCTTCAACAAAGTATTAGTTTAAGGGTGTGCACATTTACGCAACCAGCCTATTGTACGTTTATTTTTTATATTTTTCCCCTAACAGATTTGTTTGTTTTTCAACTGAATTGTACAGATTATAGGTTACATTAAAGGTGGGAAAAGTTTTGAAATTATTTATTGCGGTCTCATTTTTTTTTATATCACAAAAACCTTGCATTTGTAACAGGTGTGTACACTTTTTATATCCACTGTACTTGTTTAATTTATTCCCATGTCCAGAAAAAAATATAATTGCTCCACAGAAAACAAATGATTCTTTGATGCACCCAAATACAGAAACTTGTACATCAAACTTAGTCTGAAAAGTAATGTCACAAAACAATTCCTTTCTCAGATGTATTAAAGGTCTAATGTCCACTGCTCCAAAATCCAAAGGCAAAACTATTTTGTCCCATATAAAGGATCTTTTCTGTTCCTTCTTCTTTCTTAGTATCTGTATATCTTTTTTTTTCCTTTTTTGCAATGTCAACAGTACCTGATATTGTACTATTGCCATCTTGTACTGCATCTGCAAATGATTTCTACTGCGCACAGCCCTCTTTAAGGATGGCAGCAGCAGTCCCTTTACTTTCTTCTTGCCCAGAAACTCTGTCAACGATATCTGACTGTGAAACCTCAGATGGTTCAACTTCATTTAACATCTCGACCGAAACAGAATTGGGTAATCCCCCATCCTCAACCTCAGAAATCCTTACTTCAGCTTGTGATTCCTCCAGTCAGCTAAATGCTCACTATATGTAACATCTACTTTCTCCTTCATAGATCCTATACGAACTCTGCAACCATTTTCTTTCTCCTCTAAGCACTCACCATGCTTCTTCGTCATATTTTTTTTGTACATGTATTGTATTGTAATCATCTTATTTTTCTTTTCTGTTTTAGCAACAAGTTATCTACCAGCTCTGTTTACTTTTGAGAGATGCATCGGATCCCAATGGAGTATCTGCAGTAGTACCAGTATTTCAGGTAGGCATTAATATGAAAGTGCACAACATTATATAAAATGATAGATTTATGCTGCAGTTTCCTCTCTCATTTTTTATGGCTCAGTATTTGTCATTCTTTCTTCAGGACATTCTTGCTTCAGGAAGTTGGTTTATTGCAGGCACAAGGACCAACCTTACAAACTTTTCACAGGAGAATTCATTATAACCATTTGTTTTGATTTGTTCTAGTTTATTTGTTCTGATGTTGTACGATTAATTGCTGGAATCTTTAGTGCTGAGAGAGCATTCTGTGTAACGTTATGTTTTTCTCAAAATATCATAAAAGCATCATATGACTTCCGCGGTGGTGCAGCGGTAGCGTTGTTGCCTCACAGCAAGAGGTTCTCCCGTTTGATTCTCTGTTGGAGTGGTGGGAGTGCCTTCTGTGTGGAGTCTGCATGTCCTCCCCATGGTTGGGTGGGCATTCAAAAGACGTGCGTAAATGGGCGTGCCTTCGTTGAAGGTTGAACGTCGAGCTGGCACCTCGGCGTTCGTGAAAATCTACTGCCAATCATTAGCGGACCAGAGTTCCGCTGTGGCGACCCCTAACCGGGAAAAGCCAAAAGACAACAACATCATAAGAGCATCATATGGTAATTTATTTTATTTTATTTTCATTTTGCTTGGACTGATTTATTTAGAAATGCATGTACATTTATGTACCACCAAAGCTTTGGTTACTTCCTAGAGGTTTTATGGCTCTTCTTAGGAGGAATTTTTGTTAATAACATTTGGGTTTCTTCTCAGTAATGTCAGTTATTGTTCACTGCGGTGGTGGTGCTGCGGTAGCGTTGTCGCCTCACAGTTAGACGTTGCCCGTTCGATTCTCAGTTAAAGCGTCTACTGTGTGACGACATGCGTGAATGGGCATTCCTTCGTTGAAGGTTGTGCGTTAGGCCCGGCAAGCCAGCATGTAAAACTCTACTGCCAATCATTAGCGGACCGGAGTTCCGCTGTGGCGACCCCTAACCGGGAAAAGCCGAAAGACACGCACACACAGTGTCAGTTATTGTTCAGTTTTTCAAGGAGTTGGTGGTCTCTTCATTTGTAAGAGTAACTCTCGCTTCATATTTTTTGCTTCATCAGTCTTCATTGTGAACCCAATGTTAAGTATATTTTCTAGCAACACATTTATATACCTTTCCTCTGATCAAGTTAAACTTTTCACTGCTTTGAAAACACTGGTCATTTGACTTCATTTTCCATTATGTGATTTTGTTGCTTGCTTCAGCTAAGATTTCCACTTGGTTAGGCTTTAAAAAAGTTCCTTTTTTGTGTGAAAATGTCTTCTAGCAGGGATCTTTTGGTATTGTTTCTTAATGACTTGCCAAAAGCAGTGCTACAGGATTTTCAGTGTCACCAAGTTTTTTGTCTGGGACTTTGCAAGATACTAACTGTGAACCCTGTTAGAGGATTAGTAAAGACACTAAATTGCAGAGACTGAAAGCAGTAAAGACATATCTTTTACAGCAAATGCTTCCTGTATTACAAAAGAAAGAATATGAAGCTGAGGTAAAAAGTCAGATAAAGAAAAAGAAGTATGAGACAGGTTCTTTAAAGTGGTATACAAACCAAATAAAGGAAAACTCGCAGAAAGAAAAGGTTAATACAGCCCTGGAAGGCATTGTCTGTAGCAGATTCTTCCTGCCATAATCCCATTGAAAAAGAACAGGAAGGGAGAGATAAAATCCTGAGCATAAAACTGAGAAAAAAAGGAATAATTAAACGGAAGAAAAAAAGTAAAAGAAAATCATGTCAAAGTAGATGGAGAGGATGAACTATCCCTTTCCCCCAGCAAACACACATATTGTCTGAGGCTGAATCTCCTGTTGTATGTGAAAAGGCCAGAGAAAATTTAGCCCTTTCTTTTTCTTCTTCTTTCGGCTTTTCCCAGTTAGGAGTCGCCACAGCGGATCACCTATCCGCTCATGATTGGCAGTGGAGTTTTACGGTGTTGAGTTGCCAGCCCGGCACCCAACCTTCCACAGAAGGCACACACGCACACACACACACACACACACACACACACACACACACACACACACACACACACACACCTAGAGTCAATTTAGAGTATCCAGTCCACCTACAGCATGTCTTTGGGATGTGGGAGGAAACCGGAGCACCCGGAGGTAACCCACGCGACCAGAGGGAGGACATGCAGACTCCACACAGAAAGCACCCCAGCCGAGGATTGAACCGGAGAACCTCTTGCTGTGAGGTGGCAACGCTAACCGCTGCACCACCGCGGCCGCGCATAATTTAGCCCTTTCTATCAAGCTAAAAATATCTCTGATTTCCCAAAGACACTGCCTTCATAATCTGTTACTTCATACAAATATAAATAAAACAAAACTGTGCATTATATGTTTATTCTGTGAATGAACAGTCCTATAGTAAAACTTTAACTCTGTCACCCGGAGTGAGAAAGGACAAAGGTGATACTAATATTAAAAACCAAGGTAACCTTCCCAAAAGTAAAAACATTAAAACGGAATGCCAGCACACGGAAACCAAATGTAGCACTTTCATTTTACTTGATTAATTTCCACAGAACTTCATAAGAAAACAACAAATGCACTAAAACATTCCTCCAACCAGATGGAATTGTATAATGAATAAAATCAAGAATCAATTTGTGAATGAGAATTTCTCAGTGGTGGTAGTTGAAACAACCAGTTAATCTAGCGGCTAATCAGACTTCTTTTTCTAATCAGTGTTACTGTGTGAATGGACCACTTGGCCATAGGAAATATTTTTCCTATTGGGGTATAGGCTGTGCCTGAATTGTACGTTGCTGCATCTCTCACCAGTTTCTTCCTTTTTCTATTTATAATGGTAGACATCAGCCTTGTTGTCTTAACACTGATGCCATAATAAAGACTGCTAAACTAAGAAAAATATACATGGTGGATAATAACCTTGTTTTTAAAAATGTCTGCTTCCAAAACTTTGGTTTTAGATGTATATTCATCAACCAATAGTGTCATCATAGCAACACCTGTTCTGTTAAAGTAATTGATTGTTAAATCTTTACTTGACAAACCTGTACACCTTATTCACAATACTTTTGGTCTTATGGAGACTTTTAGTTGTAGCAAATTTAAGTATTGACGATTCTTAGCAAATTGTTCCAGTGTATACATTGAAGCCATTGACAAGACTATAGTTGCAAAAGACAAATTTAATTGTGATTCTTGTGGTGGTGTGTACGTAGTGCACTGTGAAACCTGTCCTAATTATAATTTAGGAAAATTGTTACACAAGTTGAATAAGAGAATATATGCGCACGTACTGGCAATCCAAAAAAAAAAAAGACTTGAATAATGCTTTAGCGAAGCATTCTGCAACATGCTCTAATTTTAGAAAATGTTTCTTTGTCCTGGACAAAGTTGATTTGAATAACTTTGGTGGTAATTATGATGTCTTTTAGAGTAACACAAAGCAGAGTGGCAACTACGGTTGTGCGCTGACATTAAGCTTGGCTTAAATGAACACACAAATCTAAAATTTTTTTAGCACAACGATTTTAGTTTGATTATTTTTTTAAATCTTATATATGTGTATGGGTCAGTTCTGAGTTTAGTTACATTGTAAACGTGTTTAGTGTAACCGTAGCTTTTATTTCAAGATGAAGTCTGATTGGCCTCTAGATTGATTGGTCATTTCAACTACCTTTATTGAGAAATTCTCATTCACAAATTGATTCTTGGATTTTATTGGTTATACAATTCCATGTGGTTTGGAGGAATGATCTTTTAAGAATGTTTTAATGCATTTGTATTTTTTTCTGATGAAGTTATGTGGACATTAATAAAGTAGACTGAAAGCACTAAATTTAGCTTCTGTGTGCTAGTATTCTGTTTTGATATTTTGTGGTACTGATATTGTCTTTTCTCTGATGCCAGGTTTTGATGGCAGATATGTATGCTCATACAATTAAAAGTATGAGTTACTGATGGATTTCATCTTGCAATAATGGGTTTGAGTCGCTCAGCTTTTAGCTACATACTTGATTTGTCCATGTGCAAGTCACTTAGCCTGTCAGCCCTTCTGGGTAACCCACTGAAATGAAACCTTTGTACCTATCAAATCGGTAAATAAATAAAACATTTGTCACTACTAAATGACAGCTGCAATAGTGGTAGAATACAGCATTTTCATAAAAGGGAGGAGGAAAAGCAAGAGAGAATTTATGGTTAAGTGGAAATTTTCATGATTAACGTGTCAGTAGGTAAATGGATTTTGCAAGGGACTTTATTTATTGGTTCTTTCTTGCCTGTCTCCCAGATATCAGGATCAGCTTGAAAAGGAAATGAACCTCACAGTCCAGTTGCATTTCAGAAGACATTGTAGCAAGTTTAAAAAAAGTTATTTAGCAAAGTTAAAAATTAAATGTACTTAGAAAAGCAATTCATATGAGTGTATTTTTTGCTCGGTTTGACTCGTGTAGGGTAGCACCAAATCCTGAGTTGTCTCGTTAATGAGCAAACTATAGGTTTGAGAAATTGAAGCTTTTTTATATTAAAAAAGAAAGAAACAGATGTACCTACTAGGAGTTATAGTGACCTTCATAGCACTCGCACCACCCCTAATTCACTGGTAGCACATAACAGACTTTAGATTCTGGTGAGACTTTAGAAGAAGTTTCTCGGGGGTCTTATTGCCCGCCAATGAACTAAGGGTGGTGCTAGAACCTTTCATCTCTGCAGCAAAATACACAATATGATTTAAGTGATCAGAGCATCCGATGTCAAAATCCATGATATTGAATGTCCCACATGTGATTGATGTGGGAAGCATTACAAAACACTTTAGAATGGGACTGTCCAGTATGAAGTGCCAGACCATATTTTTTTTTCTTAGCTGAGCTATGAGCACAGTACATAGTCCACGATTCTGTTAGTGTATGTGTGTGTGTGTGTGTGTGTGTGTGTGTGTGGGGGGGTGCAGTTGCCCCACTCCCCACCCAATGGTTCCAGCTCCCTTGAATCTTGCTGAAATTTATTAGCTGTGCAGTAAGCACAAGCTGCATTTCTTGCTATTTCAGTCGAGGGAGGAACTTATAGTTCTGAGGGGACTGGTAGGGTCTCACTTGCTAGAAAGATTTCCATGTCCTAGGGTAACATTTCTCAAATGGTGAGGCAAGTCACTGTATGGAGGTCCAAGCAAGTCATAAAATATTGTGCACTTGAGTGCCTTCCAAGATAGCTGCAGACTGATCAACAGGTGGATTTCAGCTTTCCCAGTCTGCAGAACAGAAATTGAGTAAAAGGGGCCATTAAAACTGTCTTTTTGGTTAAAATTCAGTTACTGGCTAGTAATTACACTCCCTTGATGTTAACATATAAGAAGTTTGGAGAACCTGAGAGAAAATCTTCCAGAAAAGAGGAAGAGAAGATGTTAGATGGGAAGAATCCTGCAGCTGTTCATGTTTTGCTTTGGTACAGGTGACAGCTTCCAGTACTTCAGAGAAAAAAATAAACCATATGTACTCAGAGGTGCTTAAAACAAGTAAAACACTGATGGAATATGTCAACTCAAATAACAAGAGGTTAGAAAAAAAAAAAGGAAGAAGCTTTAAATGGCTATTCAGACGAACTGATAAAACTGGAAAAATCAGAGAGTGAATTGAAGAAAAGGCTGGTTGATTATAAGGCTTCTCTAAAATAACTGTTTCACATATAGTCGAGTTAGATGATGAAGCTTCCGAGCTACACACTCTAGGGACCTAAACCTTGTCACCACAATAAACAGAACATGCTGGAGGGATAGATTCCTGTCCCAGAGACTTCCCATACTCTGGAACAGGCTACCTATCTATGTCAAACAGAGGTCCTCATTAGCACTCTTCAAGAAAAATCTTGATTGAATGGGAAATAGGAAATTCACCCCAGGGATCACTTCTGAGGCTCTGCTCGACAGGAGCACAGGAAAATAATTTTCTTGGTTGACGAAAGCCAGGGTACATTTTTTGGCTAGGTTTATATAGGCCCTAGGGCCAATAGCCTAGTATCTACCTATGAACCTAAGCCCATAGGGAAAACCTGAGATTTTCTGATGTACCAGATAACCAGAAGGTGCAGACTGTGTTCATTTTTTTGAAAGTACAAATAAGCAACTGTACTGGTGTTCCACAACAGGATTTGTTTATTGAAAAGGCATATCATATGCATGCATGAACATGATTTATGATAACATAATTTTTGTAACAGTGGATATTAAAGATCTATTCACCGTTATTCCTCAAGAAGTGGGGTTAGCTTGGCTTGAAGCCACTTTGGTGGATAAAACTAGAATTTCTAGTGATGACTTGCAGGTTATTTTAAATCTGATGGACATGGTTTTGAAAAATTATTTCATTTATTACAGTGGCGGATATTTTCACCAGATAAGGGGGGGGTAGCCAGCATTGTGCACCAACCTATGCTGACATCATTTTAGCCTGGTGGGAGAAACAATACATCTATAATTCTAGATTCTGTGATTGTTGGGTTTTATACAGGCACTTTTTGGATGATATTTGTATTTTTTGGAATGATTCCAAGGAAAAACTAGAAGAATTTTTGGAGTAACTTAATACCACCACATCTTTTTTACATTTTACTAGTAATGTCTCCTCTGATAAGGTTGACTTTTTGGATGCGAGTATTATTAAAATTACTGGTGGTATTAAGTCAAAAGTCTTCCAAAAGGAGACATTCTCCAATTCATATCTTCATTTTGAGAGTGCCCACCCTTTTTCACAGAGAAAAAGTATTTTCAAAGGGCAATTGGTTAGGGCTAGTAGGCTCACCTCTCTGGATGATGATTTTGATGAAGAATGTCTTTTTCTAAGAAAACTTTTTCTGGAAAGTGGTTACCCAGATGAATTATTGAATGATACCATTTTATACATTAAAAGTCAAAGGGCGTCAAGATTTAGGCCCTTGTTGGGTAAAAGTATTGAGTCAAACTCTAACAATGTTAATATTAAGGATGATAAGTTTCTTAGGGTATTTACTTTGGAATATAATAGTGTTTCCCATTGGGTAATAGAGTTGGTTAAAAAAGGAATGGGCCAGGTTCACCTCTCTTACTGATTTAAAGGACATGCAACATACGCTTTTAAATATTGTTTTTAAAAAAGGAACTAATTTAAAGGAATTAATGGAAAAAAGGAAGCCTGTTCAAAAGGCCAGGAGGCCGGGTACCTACAAATGTGGGGCATGTGCACAGTGTATACACATAATAAATACTGACAAGGTGTGTATCAAAAGTAGGAATAAATATGTTCATAGCACATGTCACAGTAATTGTAACTCCAGTGGGTTGGTATATCTGGTATCCTGTGAGGCATGTTGTGCCTTTTATATAGGGAGGACTGAAAGACGCCTGAAAAGGCAGATTTATGAACATTTTTATGATATAAGTAAAAATAATGATAATAATGCCCTGTATAAACATACACAGGAATGTGCCAAAGCAACTTTTTTTGTTTTTTGTACTGGAGGTTGTTCCCAAAGACATTGGGGGGAGGGGGGTTTGTGGGAAACCCGTCTTGAATATAGGGAGCTATATTGGCAGGTATTTTTGAATGCAGGAAGGCACCCTGGTCTGAATGAAAGTATTTCACTTGCACCATTATTAAAACTAGGAGCAGCCAAATTATAAAGGTTTTTTCCTGTTATCAGCCACTAGAGGATAGCATTGCACAAGTTTTTACATATTTATTCTTTTAACTGTGTTAAAAGGTGAATTTTTTAGTATGTATATATATATATATTTTTTTACATACATTTATCATATATTATACATATGCATATATATTAATTTGATATTTATTGTTAAACAGTTTTTTTAAATGTGTTTTTTATATTATGTTTTTAAACTGTTTATTTGTCCTTACATATTTATTCCATTAATTTTTGCAAAGGTTTTATTGGTAAATAGTTAATTATTTAATGTGAGGAGTTATATAAGCATGTGTATTTTTATGGATTGTGTTATCTGATGAAGTCTGAGGACGAAAACGCATTGTGTGTTGTCAACGTTAATAAAACTTTGTGGATTACTACTTCGTGGTTGGCGACTGCTTTTTCCAAACTCCTGGTTTGGTTATTTGGTTGCTGTTGGAGGATTTTTTCCCCTTTTTTCTTGGTTTTTGGTAATTTTGTTGGGAAATGAAAGATTCGGTTTCCACACCACGATTGCCAAGGGACCAGAGGGATGACCTTGGCGAGACCCAAAAGCTTATTGGGCAGCTTTCGCAACTTGTGGATTTACTGACACCTATCAGTACTAAACTGGTTACAGTTCTGAGTTCTACTCTTCCGGGTAACCAGGAAGAATTATGTGATGGCGAACGCTTGGTTGGAGCGGTTGGAACTGTTTCTGGCAAGAGTGACGATAATGGATTCACTAAAGCTAAGGAAAAAATATTTTAGACACTCCTCACGTATTCTCTTCTAAAGAGAATGGCGGTAGCAGGATTGATACAAACGGCAGTAATGGCACTGGCGGAAATGTTTCCAATTCAAGAAATAAAGGTGACTTTAATAATTTAAAAGTGGCATCTGGGACTCAACAGAGAAGAAATTTCTCTGAGTGACTTAATACTAATTTTAACATTAATTTTGAGTCTGGTGCAAATAATAGTGTCACTAATGTTCAAGCAAACAATGACACATACAGAAATAACATTAATAAACTAGCCGAAGTGTTGGGGAAGTTTAAGGCTCTAAAAATTTATAATGAGTACCTAGAGGAGTGTTTGAAAAGAGTAATTGTCCCCAAAGGTTTGAGAGTGTTTAAATTCCCCAACAACAGTGATAATAGTTCTGTTTTCTACAATGACCTTGTGGAGATTTTTAATAGATGTGGGCTTGATGTGGTCAAGATTGTTATTAGATGTAATGAAACTAGAATGGATGAACTCACCACTGTTATAGAACTTTTAAACAACTGTATTACAAATGATTTGTTACATACTGTTGAAGCAGAAAGAAAGAAATATTTTGCTATGATGGATAAGATAGATGAATCATGTTCAGTTAATATTAACAGCAAGATTAAAAAATCGAACAGGGACATTTTGGAGTATAAAGAAAGGCAATGCTATCCTGCACCTAGGAAAAATAGTAAAAATATTAAGAGTTGGGAGAGGAATGAAGTAAATGTTGAGTGTTTAGATATTGTTGATATCTAGTCAGTTAGACCCTTGAGTATCCCCCTCCTCGGCATTCAGAAAGATTAATGAACCAGAGGGCCCCTCAATATTTCTATACACCTCGGAGAGGAGGGGGACACAGTGGGATGATGAAACAGCAATATTTCCATTGACATCAGAGGTATTAACTCAGGACCAAAGGGGTAGATACACCTTTGGAAAATGATTACCCTGTGAGGGATTTTGATAAAATTACTAGTGAGAACAATATATTTACTTATATGAATTGCAACATTTTTAATTGCACTGGTATTGAATTAACTGTTGATCATTTTAGTTTACTTTCCAGGGGTTTTAAATTCGTGCCATATAAAACAAATGTGATATTATTAGGCTGTTACTGGATTTCTAAATGTTCATCAGACAACTTAATTTGGAAGTTATGTTTCAGGGACAAACCAAAACAGATACACAGGCCTGCTTAAAACGTAAAAGTGAATATAATCCACCTATACACCCTCAGTTGAAGAATTTTGAGGTTATAGTGGCGAATGAATTAAGAAAGGTTGTAGGTAAATCTAAAAAGTATAACCTAAATGAAAATAAGATAAATATTTTAAGTGAGCTACAGGAAAACTCGCAGATCAGGGTTATGAAACCTGATAAGGGAAGGGGGGTACGGTACTTATGGACCAGGTAATTTATGAAGGGAAGATGAATGAAATTTTGGGAGAACTCTTTACCTATATTAAGGTTTCTAATAATGAGATCCATGTGGCATATAAGAAAATAGAGGTAGCCCTAAATGATATGTTGTTGGAAGGACTAAATATAGACACCTTCAGATTTTTACATGCTTCTCAACCTAGGATACCTACTATGTTTGGGATTCCCAAGGTCCATAAAAAACAGTTAAATCCCCCTCTTAGACCCATAGTGTTGGCTGAGGGCTCAAAAACTATGCCATTAGCAAATTTCTTGGATGTAAAATTGAAAAAAACTTTGGAATACGGAGAAAACTATCCTGAAGGATTTGTGGGAATTCCTTCAGGGTATAGATATGAACATGATTTCTGATAATGTCATTTTCGTAACAGTGGATATTAAAGATCTATTCACCGTTATTCCTCAAGAAGAGGGGTTAACTTTAAAACTAGAATTTCTAGTGATGACTTGCAGGTTATTTTAAATCTGATGGACATGGTTTTGAAAAGTAATTTCATTTTATTATGCTGGCAAATATTTTCACCAGATAAAGGGGGGTAGCCATGGGTGCTAATTGTGCACCAACCTATGCTAACATCATTTTAGCCTGGTGGGAGAAACAATACATCTTTAATTCTAGATTTTGTGATTGTTGGGTTTTATACAGGCACTTTTTGGATGATATTTGTATTTTTTGGAATAATTCCAAGGAAAAACTAGAAGAATCTTTGGAGTATCTTAATACCACCACATCTTTTTTACATTTTACTAGTAATGTCTCCTTTGATAAGGTTGACTTTTTGGATATGTGCATTATTAAAATTACTGGTGGTATTAAGTCAGAAGTCTTCCAAAAGGAGACATTCCCCAATTCATATCTTCATTTTGAGAGTGCCCACCCTTTTTCACAGAGGAAAAGTATTTTCAAAGGGCAATTGGTTAGGGCTAGTAGGCTCACCTCTCTGGATGATGACTTTGATGAAGAATGTCTTTTTTTAAGAAAACTTTTTCTAGAAAGGGGTTACTCAGATGAATTATTGAATGATACCATTTTATACATTAAAAGTCAAAGGGTGTCAAGATTTAGGCCCTTGCTGGGTAAAAGTATTGAGTCAAACTCTAACAATGTTAATATTAAGGATGATAAGTTTCTTAGGGTATTTACCTTGGAATATAATAGTGATTCCCATCGGGTAATAGAGTTGGTTAAAAAGGAATGGGACAGGTTCACCTCTCTTACTGATTTAAAGGACATGCAACATAAGCCTTTAAATATTGTTTTTAAAAAAGGAACTAATTTAAAGGAATTAATGGAAAAAATGAAGCCTGTTTAAAAGGCCAGGAGGCCGGGTACCTACAAATGTGGGGCATGTGCACAGTGTGTACACATAATAGATACTGACAAGGTGTGTATTAAAAGTAGGAATAAATATGTTCATAGTACATGTCACAGTAATTGTAACTCCAGTGGGTTGGTATATCTGGTATCCTGTGAGGCATGTTATGCCTTTTATATAGGGAAGACTGAAAGATGCCTGAAAGGCAGATTTATGAACATTTTTATGATATAAGTAAAAATAATGATAATAATGCCCTGTATAAACATACACAGGAATGTGCCAAAGTAACTTTTTTGTTTTTTGTACTGGAGGTTGTTCCCAAAGACATTAGGGGGGGTTGTGGGAAACCCGTCTTAAATACAGGGAGCTATATTGGCAGGTATTTTTGGATGCAGGAAGGCACCCTGGTCTGAATGAAAGTATTTCACTTGTACATTATTAAAACTAAGAGCAGCCAAGTTATAAAGGTTTTTTCCTGTTATCAGCCACTAGAGGGTAGTATTGCACACGTTTTTACATATTTATTCTTTTAACTGTGTTAAAAGGTGAATTTTTTTACTATATATATATATATATATATATATATATATATATATATATATGTATATATTAACATACATTTATCATATGTCATACATATACATATATATTAATTTGATATTTATTAAACAGTTTTTTTAAATGTGGTTTTTATATTATGTTTTTAAACTATTTGTCCTTACATATTTATTCCATTAATTGATGCAAAGGTTTTATTGGTAATTAGTTAATTATTTAATGTGAGGAGTTATATAAGCGTGTATTTTTGTGGATTGTGTTATCTGATGAAATCTGACGAAGAAAATGCATTGTGTGTTGTCAGCATTAATAAAACTTTGTGGATTACTACTTTGTGGTTGGCGACTGCTTTTTCCAAACTCCTGGTTTGGTTATTTGGTTGCCGTTGGAGGTTTTTTTTCCCTTTTTTCTTGGTTCATTTTTTTGAAAGTACAAATAAGCAACTGTACTGGTGTTCCACAACAGGATTTGTTTATTGAACAGGCACATTGTATGCATGCTCCTAACCTAGCTATGAGAAAGCAGCTAAGAGCTGACCCTAACAAATCTATGGCAGAAAAGAAAAGTATTAAAAACTGGAGGCAAGAGTGTTTGTGGAAAATGATTATTCAGTGTATACCAGGTAGGTTTATTCCATTAATCAGGACAAGTTGAGAAACAGGTGTGAGATTCAGGCTGCTCTATCTAGCTGTCTTCAGAATATTTTTTCTGAAAGATCAAAGGCATTTTTTGATGCAGACCATGTTAAGGAGGAAATAAATTTATCGAACAAGGAGTGAGCCAGCAAGCAGAAGGGGATTCTGCTTCTCTTTCCTCTGACAACAAAGACCATAGAGAGACCAGTAACCAGTAGGTTATATTAAGGATCCACATGAAGGCTCTCAAACTGTAATATTTGTTACAAAATAATATAGAGACTTTGCCAGTGAAGCTTTTTCCATTGTTCCAAAGGGAAATACTTGAAAGACCGAAAAAAATGCACAAGGGCTGATTAAGAAGACTCAGGAGTGTCTTGGACTTGAACCAGAGACTGGTGATAGGAGGTGGATATAATCAGGAAGAAGACCAGTAACACTGAAATCAGTGAGTAAATGGGAGACTATAAAGTATTTATCCCAATAGATGTAGTAATAGGCATGTGAAATATGTTTTTGCAAGAGAAAATGGATTAGAAGGATTGGAATGTTTTTGACTTTATTAAACACGTGGGTGAACTGTAAAGCATATACCCCACTGTCATTAATGTTTAGAAGGACACTGAGGAGAATGAAGAAGTAACTTTAAGTGAAGCAGTTTTGTTTTTATTAATATTTGTATAAATGTTCGTGATATAAAAGCCATGTTATATTGTAAAGCAGTTTTACATAATATGCAGTCAGGGGTCTTTACATGTGAGGTGGGGGAGTCTTATCATTGGCTGTTATGTTACAGATATTAAAGCAAATAAGTACTTTTTAGTTTTATGATGTGCAGACTTTATGTTGTAACAAGGTAGTTAGTCAGATGCAATTTAAAGTTGTTGTAATATTTTGATTTTGGTCTGGTGGTAAAAGTGCATTGATATATTCAGACCTAAGGTAGTGAGATCCCCTGTTTTTACAAGGGTGGTTGTGTAGTTTAATGTCCTTTTAGAAAATTTGAAATTTCTGTTGCAGCAAACCATGTACTCAATAGCAGTGACATATCCTACAAGATTGTTATAGTTGTGGGTTTAATTTGCATGTCTTATTACAGTTTTTCAGAGGCGCAATGTGGATTCAAATCAAATCCATTCTTTCTTCCTTCAGTAAAATCTTGTGTGTTTCTAAACCAGCCTGCTTAGCTTTCCTAAATTAGAGAATAAAGGAGAAATACATTTATATATTTGAATGTCAACAACCAACATTGATACTATATGAAAAGGCCAAAAGCATTACACAGGTGATTTAGCTTTTTTTCTCTGTGGAAAACAGGCAGGATTGTGTGGCCAGTAAACAGACTTCTGTCAAAGTAGATCACTTGTATTGCTTTATATTATGACAGATACAGCAGTATTACACACTGCCATGGCACATTTCAAAACAGCAATTACAATTTGTTTATTTTATAAATAAATCAACTTAAGAAGTTTTGACTTGGATGTCTTTTCTTACATTCACAAAATGTAGCAGTTCTGATTCCCAGTATAGAACTAAGGTTAGATTTGGTAAGATGATATTGCTGGGGATGCATCAGGAAAATTAGTTGCTTGGGGAGACTGTCAGACTTTTAGGATTCCTAGTATGGGTACTTCTCACTGCCCTTCTTTCTTAGAACATTTCCTTTGCAAACCATTCTTCTCTGTGCTCACCATGTCCACTATGTGATGTTTTGTCCACAAAGTTCACATTAATTGAAAATTTGTATTAGTTTCATCCTGGAGCGATTGAAGGTAATTCAGAAAACACTGATGTTAGAGGTGGCATGTACTAGACTCGAGATTCATTTTGGTGCCAAAGGAGAATGGGGACTTCAGGACAATTTTGGACCTCAGTCACCTAAATCAGTATGTGAGACAGATGAAGTTCTGTATGGCCACGGTATAGTCCATTCTCTTGTTATTGAGAAAAAGACAATTGGATGTGCTGGATTGACCTGCTTGATGTGTACTACCACATAAAGATAAACAGGAACTCCAGGAGGATTCTGTGCTTCCATCTGGGAGCTCCAGGAGGTTTCTGTGCTTCCATCTGGGAGCAATCCTTTCTAATTGAGTCCTGCTTTTTGTATGGCTGTGGTCGCAGCTCACCTCAGACTGCAAAGAATCTGAGTGCTTCTATATGTGGACTACTGGCTTATCAATGCCCCCACCAGGAGTCTTCTCATCTGCGTCAGTGACTCCTTGCTCTAACTTTGCACCTGACTAAGCATCACAGAGAACTCAGCCAAGTTCAAGTTTCTCCCAGTTCAGACAGTAGCATTCATAGGGACTCACCTGAATATGAAGAGTCAAATAGAAAGACTACCAGAGAACAAGATTGCCACCCACTACAATTAGGCCTTAGAAATTCTTTCCTGTCAGAAGTCACCAGCAAAAATGAATCCATGCCTCCTAGGATCAATGGCTGCTTTCATTATCCTGGTTCCTCTCACCAGATATCACATAAAAGTCCTTTAGTGGACAGTTTCAGTCCAGTGGTCTATCAGGCATCAACCAGTGAATTTCCAAGTACTTCTCACAAGCATCTACAGAACACACATTCGATGGTGGCTAGTATCCCTGAAGATTTCCCATGCTTGCTCCTTTGTTCTCCCTCCTCTTCATGCTATAGTGTCCATGGATGGTGGGGGGGCATTCCATTGAGCAAAAACTGTCCAAGACATGTGGTCTGTCTTTGAGGCCAGGCTTCATGTCGGCATACAGGAAATGAGTCAGTCCCCCTAGTTTTACAGGCTTTCCAAGACTCCTTTCCTCTGGCAGTGATATCCATTAACAAGCAAGGGGTAACATGTTTGTACCAGTTATGTTGAGAGGCTATGAGAGTTTGGCAATGGACAATATCATCCCACCACTTTCTAGTAGCAGCACACATCTTGGGAAAATCTAATGTTTTAGCAGACATGTTGCGCAGGGGTATCCTTCCTCATAAGTAGTCCCTCAGTCTAAAAGTAGAAGAGCAGATATTCTGCTGAGGTCTCTCTGGTTCCCCTTACAACACAAAATGCAACAGGTACCTAGGTTGCCTTAATACTCCAGGCAGCGGAGTCACTGAAGGATGCTGTTTCCCACATTTGTCCCCCACCCGGCTCCTGTATGCTTTTCCACCTACTTCTCTCATCCCAAAATTCCTTTTGAAAGCCTTTGTGGTGAAGGTCAAGGTCATCCTCATTTGCCGCATTCTGGCCCTGACAAGTATGGTTTATTTTCCTCTGGCCTCATCTGAAAAGCTAACCGTGGATTCTTGATTCCAATCCAGATCTTCTCTCTCACTCTTCCAGATTGCATCACCCGGACATGCAGGTCCTCATGTTGACCACCTGATTTCTCCAGTTTCAGTGATGGCTAGACAGTCCAAGCTTTCCTCCCAGGTGATTCATATCCTCACGTCTGCACAGGGACCCTTAACAGAAGTAAGTGGAAAAGATTTTCAGTTTGGGATTCTAACAGAAACTAAGATCTTTTTTTTACTCCTTTTCCAGCTGTTTTATAGGTCCATAGATTAGTGCTAGGCTACCTGCCCTTGGGGGCCATTTTAAGCCTAGCTAATTACCCCAGGCGAGAATCAAACCCTACAACTTGTTTGTGTAAGGTAAACACCTTAACCATTATGTCAACGATTAGGTTTAAGATTTTTGTTTTAAGGTTTCAGATGATGTTCATCGTGCATACAGCTGCAATAATCACAGATGGGTTCTGTGCCGTCAGGCGGGTCCTCAGTCGGCCGAATTCCAAAGTCTTGGTCCGGCGTCGGTTGTCGTCGCTTTCTTTCCTGACGTCAGTGCGACAGGGGTATATAAGACACAGCCGACGCCATATTCTTCAGTCTTTTTTGCCGCGCGGTGCCCGAAGCAGAAGCAGTTCGCAAGTGCCGGTCGGCCAGCTCCTGAATTTACGAAAAATTGGAAACCGAAGTCTTCATTAAAGCTAAGTACCCCGTTGGGGAAACTTTTCTTGCCTCAGACCGATGTCAGAAAAAGTTAACAATTGTATTTCTTGTGGGAAGCAAATACCGCATAAGGATTTCCATTTCCTCTGCATACCTTGTTTAGGCCCAGTCCACAACGTCTCGGGCTGTCGCTTTTGCGCTACTTTCAATAAGCGCACTATTAAGCGTCGGGCAGAGTTTGCCCACCACTTTTTCGGTAAAGCCTTTGATTATAAAAGGTCGTCGAAGACTCCGACTACCGTTTTGTCCAAAAAACGCAAGGACAAGGACCGACACGCGAGGTCCGCGGTCCCCACCGACACCACGCCAAAACCGGCTACACGTGGTCCGGTTCTCAGCGAGACGCCTATGCAGTCCCTGACTACCGACGACACGTCTTTGGCAGGGTCTTCTGTAACCGAGACCGCAGGTACCTCGGCCCATACCCAGACTACAACCACCGAAGACACTGTGAGCGTTGAGCCTCCTAATGTGGACAGGTCCACTTCCACCCATGGTGTTTTTAGACCCTCATCTTCCTTCTCAATTAAGGCTTTTACTAAGTCCAAATCAGCCAGGCATCCCAAGAGGCCTGTTGCACAGGGCCCATTTCCAGGCCCCATGCCTAAAAAGCAGATGCTTAAAATGTCTGAGGATTTAATTACTCTTATCAGGGGTTCCCAACCCCCTCCAGACAAGAGACCCAGAGTGGAGGAAGATTCTCCCTCTTCTGATCAGGGCTCCATTTTTTCAGATCATTCTGATGTAGAGGAACACTCTTTCTCCCCTTTTGAAGATTCTGATGCAGAGCAGTCCATTCCTTCTATATCTCCTCCTGAGGATTTTTCTTTTGGGGAAACCTTGCACACCTTGAGGGAACACTTCCATTGGGAAGGTCAAGACTTTTCTGATTCCAAGAAAAGACTTAGGGAATTTCTTTTGTTACCTCAACACAGACCTCTGGCGATTCCTCCTGTCTTGGACATCCTGGATGATGTTTATTCGGAGGCTTGCCTTAATCCGGATTCCCTGCCTCCTGCCCCAGTCAAGCCTGATAGGTACTACAGAGTTCCTAACTCTCACCAATTTCTGTACAAAAGCCATAATGCTGACCCTGAAACCATTTCTCAAGGCCCCAAGGGAATGAAGGCCTCTACTGTTAAGAATCCACTACCTTCCGAAAGAGAGTCAAGATTCTTAGAAAGGTGAGGAAAAAAGGTGTATACCTCGGCGGCCACCCTAGCCATGAGGGCCTTAAATTGTCAGTTTCATATGCTTAAATTTCAGCAGTTTCTGTTATCACAATTAAGAAATAAAATGTCTCAACCTGAACAACCAGATTTGAAGGAGTTGCAGGATATGATGCATAGTGCAGAACAAGTGGGTAAACACACCTTACAATGTGGCTATGATGCCCTAGAGGCCTCAAGTAGAGCTGCTGTTACAGGATCAGTTATTCGTAGACATGCATGGCTTAGGGAACAAATCTTGTCTGATCATGTGAAAGCTAAACTACTAGATGCTCCTTTACAAAAGGATGTGCTATTTGGTACTAATGCTGAGGAGATACTATGGAAAATGGAAGAAAAAGCCAAATCTATGCAATCTGTCAAAGCTTTTCTACAGGTTCAACCACCACGTTTTAGCAGAAATTGGCCTTCAAAAAACTGGTCCTTTCCAGCCACGGACAAGCCCCAAAGAGGTAGATACAGGCGCTCAAGGGGCAGAGGACAATCACAAGGATCATATAGAGGCAGGCAATGGCAAACTCCAGCACCAAGAGGTGGCGAAGACAGTGCACAACAATATAGGAAACAAACACAATGACTTCCTCCTTTCTATGCCAAGCAAGTCTCAGCTGGCAGCACCCTTGGGAGGAAAGCTGGCATTATTTACAAGAAATTGGCATATTGTCACAACAGACAAATGGATCCTGGACGTTATAGACAGAGGCTACAGATTTCATTTTCACACTCTACCAAAAATGAGAGGCATGCCAAACCTGCCACACAATCAAAGGGCAGAGGCACAACTACAAATTTCAAAGCTCATAGACATGAAAGCTATTCAAGAGGCACCTACTCACGAACAAGGCCAAGGTTTTTATTCCAGGCTATTTCTGGTACCAAGGAAAGGAACCGACTGGAGACCCATTTTGGACTTATCCATCCTAAACACATTCTTACTCGTACCAGAATTCAAGATGCTCACATTACAGCAGCTTCTTCCCATGCTGGGCAAGGAGTTTTGGCTGGTAACATTGGACCTCAAGGAGGCATACCTGCATGTCCCAATCAGACAAAGTTGCAGAAGATACCTCAGATTTCTTGCAGGTTCAATCCACTATCAATTCTCTGCATTGCCTTTTGGCTTATCTACTGCGCCCAGAGTATTCACGAAATGCCTGGCATCAGTAATCGCCTACTGCAGACTTCAAGGGATACAAATTTACGCTTATTTGGACGACTGCCTGATCCAAGCAGACAGCAAGCACATACTTCTGGATCATCTGGCTTATGCAACACGGTTACTGAACTCTCTGGGATACACAATCAACAAAGAGAAATCCAGACTAACACCATCTCAGAAAATAACTTTCCTGGGTGCCAACTTGGACACAAACACCCAGATGGCCTATCTTACACCAGAAAAACAGGGGCAACTAACTCAGTACTTCAAAATACTAGCAAATTGTACCAGGCTTACTGCAAGGAAAATCCTGCAGGCTCTGCACATGGGATTAAAAGAATGCAAGATGCCATGAAACCCAAAGTTGCATATGAGGAAACTTCAATGGTACCTAAAAAACCTATGGTCTCAACACAGCCACAGTTTGGAAACAATAATGCCAATAATTCCATGTTTGCAAAAGGAATTTCTATGGTGGGCCCAAGCATGTCAAACAAACACAGGTCTCCCATTCTGCAAGCCTCAAGCAAATCAAGTCATCACAATAGACGCCTCAGATTACACCTGGGGGGCGCACATGACAGACAGGTGCATTCAGGGCAAATGGTCCCAAAAAGAAAAGCATCTTCACATCAATCAAAAAGAAATGCTAGCAGTGATAAATGCAATTACAGCTTTCAAGGACCTCCTGCATCCAGGGCAATTATTGATAAGAACAGACAACACCACAGTAATGTGGTACATAAACAAACAAGGAGAACACATTCATACCCCCTGTGCAGACTAGCCATGACACTTTCGAACTTGGCTGTGGAATGGCAAATCGAACTTCAAGCACAGTACTTGCCAGGCTTGGAAAACACGCTGGCAGACAATCTAAGCAGAAATATGACAGATCCACACGAATGGAAGTTGCATCCTCAAGTGTTTACAAGGATAATCCAAGCGTGGGGGAGGCCAGACATAGATCTCTTTGCCTCCCACAGGAATCATCAATTGGAAAAGTTTTGTTCAAGGACCTTTCATCCAAAGGCCCTGGAGAGTGGACGCCCTTTCATTCAGTTGGACAGCATGGACAGTTTACGCTTTCCCACCTCTGCCTCTTCTGCCCAAGGTGCTCTTGAAAGCAAGAGCAGACAGACCGAAGATGATACTGATTGCTCCAGACTGGCCAAGACAACACTGGTATCCACTCCTGAGGAGCCTAACACATACTCCTCCCTGGCCCCTACCTCTAACGCCTCTTCTGTTGACTCAGCACAGCTACAAAACTCTTCACAGCCAGCTGAAAACACTCAATCTCACTGCATGGAAAATTCCTTAACACCTCAACAGACCCTACTCCCCAAAGAGGTGCAGGATGTCATTTTGGAGGCCAGAAGGCCATCTAATAGAAAGGCTTACTCCACAAAATGGAAACGGTTTTGCTCTTGGAATGAGAAAAAAGGCCAGGACCCTAGAAAACTGAATTTGCCTCAGGTGCTACAGTATCTAGCTGAGCTGCTGAACAGTGGACTTTCATTTTCCTCCATAAAAATCCATGCCTCAGCCATTTCTGCAGAATTCAACACGGATCCACCCTTATTCTCTCACCCACTCTTAAGACAGTTCCTCAGAGGGGCTAAGAATATAAGACCACCAAGGAAACAACCAGTGCCAGCCTGGGATCTTAATTACATTTTAGAAACATTAACATTGCCTCCCTTTGAACCAGCTGCTTCAACAGATTTGCAATATTTGTCCTGGAAAACAGCTTTCCTTCTGGCCGTTACCTCAGCTCGTACGGTTTCTGAACTACAAGCCTTCATGGCTGTTCAGCCATTTCTCATCTTCCATCAGGACAGGGTTTCCCTTCGGACCAACCCATCATTTATGCCTAAAGTGGTATCCAGGGTAGCTTTAAATCAAGCCATACACTTACCTACCTTTTACCCCAATCCTCAAAACAAAGGGGAAAGGCTGCTACACTCCTTAGACATCCATAGACAGCTACGTTACTATTTGGACAGAACAAAGCCTTTCAGGAAATCAGAACAACTTTTTGTGTCCTATGCTGTAGGAGCTCAAGGGAAACCAGTGACCAAACAGACAATTTCAAAATGGATGGGCCATTGCATACGGTTTTGCTACTCCTATCATGGAAAATTTGTCCCTACAGGCATCAGATCCCACTCCACCAGGGCCACAGCTACCTCTACAGCCTTCCTCAGAGGAGTGCCTACCAAAGATATTTTGGAGGCAGCCACTTGGAGTTCTGTGCATACCTTCACAAAACACTACCACCTGCCTTTATATTCCAAAACTAGAGCAGGCTTTGCCACTGCTGTGTTGCAGGGCATTCTGGCTCATCCCAGTTCCACCTAGTGCCCACCACCCTGTGCGTAGCTTTGGGATTCTACCCATCTGTGATTACTGCAGCTGTATGCACGATGAACATAGTACAGTTTTGTACCTACCATAAATGTAGATGTTCGAGTGCTAATACAGCTGCAGTACAGGTTTCCCTCCCTCCTTCCCCTCTTGGTAAAGGACTAGTGGCTGACACCTCCTCTTGCAACCTAATTTGGGGTTATCCTTCTATGGTGTATTTGCTTGCAACTACTGTTTTTTGATTACATTGCATTGCTTGAATATATATATATATATATATATATATATATATATATATAATTTATGTATTGCCTTCCTTCTGGGGGCACCTGACATCTGGGGCAAGAAAGACTGAAGAATATGGCGTCGGCTGTGTCTTATATACCCCTGTCGCACTGACATCAGGAAAGAAAGCGACGACAACCGACGCCGGACCAAGACTTTGGAATTCGGCCGACCGAGGACCCGCCTGACGGCAGAGAACCCATCTGTGATTACTGCAGCTGTATTAGCACTCGAACATCTACATTTATGGTAGGTACAAAACTGTACTTTCTGGCTTCTCCCTTTCATGATGGGGTGAGCTACTTTTATAATAAAGTTTAATAATGTTCAGCTAGTGGCAGTTTCAAGCTTCCATGTTGGAGAAAATCAATCTTCTAGTGCTTCCATTAAAATCTCCAAAGGTTTTCTCAGGGGACCCTTTCTTTTCAGACCTCCCCTTAGGGACTCTTTCCCCCTTGGAATATCATCATCTTACAGGCTTTGACAAAGCCTATGTTTGAACCTACAGCTACAGTAGATCATAAATTTCTAGCCTGGAAATCCCGTAGATCATACATTTCTAACCTGGAAAACTTTGTTTCTTGTGGCATTTGCTTCAGCTCAGAGCATGTCAGAGTTGCATGCACTTTCTTGCAAATTTCCCTATTTGTTTTTTCATAAGGATAGAGTGACTCTGCAAACAAATCCTTCCTGTATTCTTAACGTAGCTATGGAAGCTTCTCTTAGTCTTACACATTTCTTTCTGAAATTTGTCAAACAAAGGAGAGTGCATGCTGCTGCTGGATGTGCATCAACTCAAATTTTACTACCACTGTACTAAGAAATTCAGAATGTCTGATCGTGGTTTGTCTTCTTTTCCTTAGCCAAAATGGGACAAAGGGTTTCTAAAGTGACTCTAGATGATTATCTGACTATATTTCATATATTTATAAAGAGAAGGGGCTGGCATTATCCAAACCTTTCAAGGCTCATTGGATTAAATCTGTGGCGACTTCTACTCCCTTCTTTTTCAGGGTATCTCTTGACATTTGTGCTGCAGCCATTTGGTCCGGTGTCCATACCTTAATTTCTCATTATAAATTGGACCGGTACTCTGGAGATAGGGCTGCTTTTGTTTCAGCCATCCTCCAGAATATTCTTCCATAAGTCCTCCCAAGGATTTGAATAGCTGGGGACTCCATCTCAACCACTGATGACTGGATGGAAAAGACAGCATCTACTAAGGAAGTTATGTACTTCATAACAATAGATCTGTGTTGTCTGCTTCTGTCCTTCCCCAACTTCTTTCCCTCCTTCTCCCTTTATTATGCCTTGGTTCCTAGTATGACTGTACTGATGTCTATCTGGGTTTGTTCATATGCTCTTCAAGCTTCAAAACATAGAATGAGTTACTGCACTAAATCTATTTATTTATTTATGTATTTATTGAGAAGAGGGTCCTTTGAGTTTGCCCGAGCTTTATCTAATGGACAATCTGAGGTAACTAGATGGGCAACAGGGGATTATGGGTAAGGGGAAGAGCCAGAGTTTTGTTTAGGTTATATGATATATAGCAATGTATATGAAGTATGTTTTTATGTTAATTTGTAAGTACAGTTTGACTTTTGTATAATGTAAAACTGCCTATGTCACAAGTGATAATTCAGTAAAGGTGTGTTTAAAAAAATAATGCTAGACATTTCATACTTTTGTTACCTGTGAAGTACATTGCAATGCTAGACTTCTAACGCTCTTAATTTTTTAAATGAGTTCCAGTAATAGTTGAAATGTTCTCCCTGATATCATCTAATATTCCTTCCAGCTTTCTACAAACTCCCCACACAGACACACGGACTCACCCCCTTCCCTCTCAACTACCTCTGATTTTATAGGATGCTCCTGCTGTTGCCTCTTACAGGTCCCTTGTCCATCATAACTCACAAACTGTTGCAATGGCTGAATAATGCCAGGCATTAGAGTTTCATACTTCATATTATTTAGAAATACTACACTAACTGATCAGTTAGATGAGTGAGTTGATGCTCCAGCTTGACCAGTTGCATTCAGTCAAGGGTACATGGTTTGACCCCCACCTCCACTTTTACTTTAATTTTTTTTTCCAAAGACTTTGGTAGTATTGCAGAAGCATTCCTACCATCCAATGGTAGTGGAGAGGGCTAGCATGCCATGTATGAATGCCTGAAATACTAGGTTTGAATCCTTTTAAGTGCCTTTAGTGCTTACTATATAGAGTATCCGTGGCGTCGTGTTGTCCTTCCTTAGTTCACTGTTGCGGTATTCCAGACTATTCAGTTATCTTGACAAATAAACTGGACATCCAGCCAGAGTACCCAAGCCAAAAGCTTCCATAGAGCCATAATGATCTTATGACGTAAGCCTGCTGGCATAAGAGTAGATAAGCAGATTTATGAGCGTAAAAACCTCAAGTTGTCTCTCTGACAGTCCAAACGTAGGTCTTGCATCCATTGGACTATTCTGTGTGTGGTCTTTTCCTTCTTGTGCCATCACTGGTTCAGATAGGTGCCCCATTGGAGAATGTTCCTAATTTTTGGTATTTCAATACTCTTAGATGTTAACTAGCAGGAAAAAGTGTGATTGTGGGAGGCAGAGTCCTTAGAAGGATCTGCACTCTCAGTGCCTCTTTTGCCTAGGGTACAGAACACAATTGTTAAAGTTGCAAAATTTGTCAGTTGTTTGTACAAAACCCCTACATATGCATCTTTCCTCATTTAGTATTTTGTTATAGACCCAGCGCATTAAGCGCCACTTCCAAGCTAAAATGGCAGAACCTTCCACTCATGATGACTCGGTCATTCCAGAAACAAATTCAAGAGGTCTAGGCCACCTGATCCTCTGACTGTGCAATCAGCCTTTGATGTACCCACTGAGGTCTCGGAACCAGCAATCTGTTCGACTGCTTCTCAGACTCCTGCCATCATGACCCTGTCAGTAGCCATTATGGCCTTTGATTCCCACACATCAAATACAACTAATCTTACTAACACTGGGTAGAAGGAGGAACCTCATTTTATCATTTTTGAAAGACTGGAAGTTATTCCTCAAATATTAGTGTGGGAAGAAGTATTAGGGTCCTTAATTGAGGTGTGTCAGGGGTTGGATCTGCCATAACTTGTTAAAGTGATGTCACTCCCAAGAAAAAGAAGAAGAAACAAAAATGTTTCCTATCCTCAGATGTCCCTGGAAAAAGAGTGGATGGAAGTTTCCCAAGGCCTGTTTAAGGCCATCATGGCTTTCATGCTGCCATCTTTTGTTCCCTCTGATGTCCTTCAAGGATGCATCTGCAGTCCTTACATATGGGTTGTCCTGCCTCAGGCAGCCCTTCGGTGGGCCGGATTCCAAAGTCTGGGTCCGGCGTCGGCTGATGTCGCCCCTTCCCCGACGTCAGAGAGCCTGGGGTATAAAAGTGTCAGCCGACGCCATCTTCCTTAGTCTTTCTTGCCGCGTGGTGCCCGAAGCAGAAGCAGTTCGCAAGTGCCGGTCGGCCAGCTCCTGTAACTTCAGCTACCGAAGACTTCAAAAAGCTAAGTACCCCGTTGGGGACTCTTTCTTGCCTCAGCCGATGTCAGATCAAACGCTTAAAGTTAATAATTGCTTGACTTGTGGGAAACAAATACCTCATAAGGATTTCCATTCCTACTGCCTCCCCTGCCTAGGCCCAGACCACGACGTCTCGGCCTGTACTGCCTGTGCCTCCTTTAATCGACGCACTCTTAGGCGTCGGTCGGAGTTTGCAGAGGAATTTTTTTGGGGCTAGTTTCTTTTATAAAATGCTGTCGGAGACTCCGACGTCTCATTTAACCAAGAAACGGAAGGACAAGGACCGACACACACGGACCGTGGTTTCGGCTGAAACCGCTCCTAGGCCTGCCACGAGTGTCTCGGTCTCGGCTGAAACCGAGTCCTTGGTACTTCCGTCCATAGAAACCGCTCAACCGACGGCCTCGGTCCCGGAGGCCTTTTCTGAGTTGGTTATAGAATTACCCTCAGAAACCGGTGTTCAGGAACCTACCGACACCATTCCCCTAGACAAAACTACTCCAGCACGTGGGGCAGCCAGGCCCCCTGCATCCATGTCCATAAAAGCTTTCACTAGGGCTAAAGCTGCTAAGCAACAAAAAACTCTGCCTCCCAAGTCTATTTCTCAGGGATCCACTACAGGTTCTCAGATACTAAGTTTGGCTGAGGACCTTATTTCCTTAATTAGGGGCTCTCAGCCTCATCCGGACAGGGGCTCTCAACCCCCACTAGACAAAAGGCCCAGGGTTGAGTCTGCTGAACCTCAGTCCTCTGATGAGGCCTCTGATGGCTCTGCTCTATCAGACTACCAGGAGGAGGCCTTCACGGCCTACGAGGATTCTGATGCAGAGGAATCTATTCCCTCTGCCTCCCCTCCTGAAGAGCTGTCCTTTGGGGAGACCCTTCACTCCATGAGAGAGCATTTCCAATGGCAGAGCCAGGAATTCCCCGATTCCAGGAAGAGATTAAGGACTTTTCTTCATTTACCTCAGCATAGACCTTTGGCTATTCCTCCTGTTTTAAGTGTCATTGATGATGTGTATTCTGAGTCTAGCACTACCCCTGACACCCTTCCTCCAGCTCCTGTTAAACCCGATAGGTACTACAGGGTCCCGGACTCGCATCTTTTCCTTTACAAGGCCCACTCTGCTGACCAAGAAACTATTTCCCAGGGTCCTAAAGGGGTTGCAGCTGCCACTTCTAAAAATCCACTCCCCTCTGAAAGGGAGTCCAGGGCTTTAGAGAGATGGGGTAAAAAAGTGTACACTTCTTCCACTCTGTCTATGAGGGCTTTAAATTGTCAATTTCATATGATACAGTACCAAGAGTATGTGTTAGATGAATTGCAGAAAAAACTGTCTTCGCCTGAACCCCTAGATCGTAAGTCACTTCAGGATCTGGTACATAATTCACAACAGGTTAGCAACCATTTCTTGCAGTGTGGTTATGATGCATTGGAAGCTTCATGTAGGTCAGCAATGACAGGTGCAGTCATACGTAGACATGCCTGGCTGAAGGAACAATCTCTGCCAGATCATGTTAAGGCTAAGCTTCTGGATGCTCCACTGGAAAAGCAAAAGTTATTTGGCTCCACTGCTCAAGAGGTCTTAAAGAAATTTGAGGAAAAGGCAAAATCTGTACAAACAGTCAAAGATTTCCTCCAGGTACAACCACCAAGATTCAGCAGAAATTGGCCTTCTAAGAATTGGTCCTTTCCAGAAGAGAGATTTCAAAGAGGCAAGAACAGGCGTGCCGAGGTAGAGAGCAAGCTAGAGGCTCCTACAGAGGACGTCAGTGGCAGCCTCCTAACCAGAGAGGTAGTGAAGGTCCAACAACTGCTGCACAAGGACAGACTCAATGACTTCACCTTGACCCCGCCGACCAGGGCTCAATTAGAAGCACCTTTGGGCGGAAAGTTGTCTTTATTCTCAAAAAATTGGCACAGTATTACAAGGGACAAATGGACACTGCAAATAATAGACAAAGGATACAGGTTCCATTTCCATACATTACCAGAAAGAAAGGGAATGCCAAACCTGCCACCAAATCAGAGGGCAGAGGCTTTAAAACAAATTGCCAACCTATTGCAAATGAAAGCTATAGAAAAGGTTCCTCTCGCAGAACAAGGCCAAGGATTTTATTACAGACTATTTCTTGTCCCAAGAAAAGAAAAACAATGGAGGCCTATTCTCGATTTGTCCGCACTGAATACTTATCTCATTGTGCCAAAATTCAAAATGCTGGCCCTACAGCAACTCCTTCCCATGCTGGGCAAGGGGTCTTGGCTGGTAACTCTAGACCTCAAGGAGGCATACCTGCATGTCCCTATCAGACAGAGTTGCAGAAGACACCTCAGATTTCTTGCAGGTTCAGAGCATTATCAATTCTCAGCATTGCCCTTTGGCTTATCTACTGTGCCCAGAGTATTCACGAAATGCCTGGCATCAGTAATTGCACACTGCAGACTTCAGGGGATTCAAATATACCCGTATCTGGACGACTGCCTTATACAAGCGGACAGCCAACAAACTTTGGAAAAGCATTTGAATTATGCCATCCGCCTACTACAGGCCTTGGGATACACAGTCAACATTCACAAGTCAAGACTTGTGCCATCCCAAAGAATAACTTTTCTGGGTGCGGAACTAGATACAACCACCCAAATGGCTTTTCTCACAGAAGAAAAACAAAGACAACTACCGGATTACTTCAAAAATCTAACAAAACAAACTCAGATGACTGCAAGGAAAATCCTGCAGGCCCTGGGTTACATGGCATTGTGCATTCTTCTGATTCCACAAGCAAGGCTGCATATGAGAAAACTACAATGGTACCTAAGGAGTTTATGGTCTCAGCACAATCACAGCCTAGAAGCTTTGATACCACTCATTCCATGCCTTCAAAAGGAATTCCTGTGGTGGGCCCAAGCAAGCCAGTCAAACAGGGGCCTGCCTTTCAGCAAACCAGTAACCAGCCAAACCATTACCTCGGACACTTCAGACCATGGATGGGGAGCACATATGGAGGACAGATGCATCCAAGGTCTATGGTCTCAGAAAGAATTGCGCATGCACATAAACCAAAAGGAAATGCTGGCAGTGATTCATGCAATCGAGGCCTTCAAGCTCTTTCTACATCAAGGCCACCTGCTAATAAGGACAGACAATACCACAGATGTAATGTGATCCTATCTCGCCTACATTCTGAACAGATGGGTTCGGAGCCAATCCTCGGCTCCGACTCGGCACGCTATACTATAGAATGAAGTCTCCTATTGGCTGAGCCTCCTCATATCCCAGGATGCCCCACTACTGCTTCCCCAGATCTCGTTTGCCGCTTCTACAGCATAGATGTGGTCTCGGACTTGGCTGAGCTAAGTGCCTCTAGTATTTAAATTTCTGTCAGAAATTTTGCTAAAATTACCCAAAAGCTGTTTTAACAGCTATTTATTGTTGTGTGACTGTTTTTCTTCAAAAGTTTGTGGTAAAATATTGTGTTTTGTCAACGGTAAAGGATCCCGTTTAAGTTAGAGGGGCCTTTGCCTAGCCCTCGCACTTTAGTTAGGGCTGTCTAACAGCTACTCTTTGTGTGTTTGTCTAATTGTTTCAACTTTGTGGTAAATTGTATTTTTTTCTTGGTGGCAAGTGTTCCCGTTTAACTTAGAGGGACCTTGCCTTAGTCTACCTGTTTTTTATTTTAGTCAGTGTTGAAGTTTTTCTTCCTTTAAAGTTTAGTGGAAGTAGATAGCCATGTCAAAAGAACATAGGCCATCTGGCTTTAAAAAAGTTCGAAATGCTCTTACAAAATGTCCATTACGGACGACCATTTGCTTTGTGTGTACTGTTTGGGACCAAAACACTTACAGGAATCCTGTAGCGTTTGCCACGCTTTTTCCTCTCGCGTGCTCCAAGTTGATTTTGAAAGGGCTTATTACCCCTTCTTTTGAGGAAGCCCTATCTTCTTCTTCTTCCCCGTCGAGGAAGAAAAAATCTTCGGCTCCAACCAGCCCGTCGGATCCGACAGCAAAAAAGTCTAGGCAGGCTTCTCCGTCAGCTCCACGGACTTCGGAGCCGAGGGCGGAACGGTCTGCCTCGATGTCTCCAGCCTCGACTCCTCTTACTTTGGAGCCAAGAGCTCGGGCGTCGAGAGGCGAGTCACCTTCATCGGCTCCACTGCCTTCGGAGCCGATGAAGGTTGCCCGCTCAGACTCTTCCCCTTCGGTGCCAAAGTTCACATCGGCTCCGAGGGAAATTGCAGTAGTGGTGGAACCTCCCTCGGTGCCGATACTTCTCGAATCCATTCGGAGCCGGTCCCTCAGTCTTTCGGAGCCGGCGGAGAAGTCAACTCGGACCCGGTCGGTCTCTTCTCGGTCGTCGAGGATGTCCGATTCGGATGTAGACAGGGTGCTTCAAAGGCTTTTTCAGTCTCCGGTCTTTTAAAAGTTGGTCTCGTCTCTGGCCCAGTCGGCTCCGGAGCTGATTTCCCACCCTGCCATCTTAGTTCCTCCTCCAACAGCTTCGGCACCATTGGAGTCAGTGTTGGTGGAGCCGGTGGAAGTTGTAGGGTCGGCTCCGACCTTAACTCCAACTCTGCCCTTCGGGTCGGTGTTCGGTACACGGACCTCCTCTGTCGGCCCCGGGGGTGACGCTTCGGGACCGATTCTTTCGGTTCCTAGCCTCCCTCTCGGTGCGTGGGCAGCAGGAGTTCCATCTGCTGTTGTGGCCTTGGGGGTTGAACCTTCCCAGGACTCTGGGGGTCCCACCTTCACGGCCATGAGGAGTGCCTTGGCCAAATCCTCTCTGGCCACTTCTACCTTCTCACCACCACCTTCCCTTGGCACGGAGACTAGATGTCCTTCAAGGATGCATCTGCAGTCATAACATATGGGGGTTGTCCTGCCTCAGGCAGCCCTTCGGTCGGCCGGATTCCAAAGTCTGGGTCTGGCCTCAGCTGATGTCGCACTTTCCCTGACGTCAGAGCTTCTGGGGTATAAAGGCATCAGCTGATGCCATTTTCCTCAGTCTTTCTTGCCGCGCGGTGCCCGAAGCAGAAGCTGTTCGCAAGTGCCGGTCAGTCAGATCCAGAGATTTCAGCTACCGAAGACTTCTAAAAAAGCTAAGTACCCCATTGGGGACTCTTTCTTGCCTCAGCCGATGTCAGACAAAGTAAATAATTGTTTAACTTGTGGGAAACAAATACCTCATAAGGATTTCCATTCTTACTGCCTTCCTTGCTTAGGCCCAGACCACGACGTATCAGCTTGTTTAGCCTGTGCCTCCTTCAACCGACAGACTCTTAGACGTCGGAGTTTGCAGAAGAGTTTTTTGGATCCGCTTTTGCATATAAAATGCCGTCGGAGACTCAGACTACACATTTAGCCAAAAAACGCAAGGAAAAACCACGGTTAGGCCTACCGCGAGTGTCTCAGTTTCGGCTGAAACCGAGTCCTCGGTTCTTACTTCTGCCGAAATCATACCTCCGACAACTGAGGCCAGAGAGGGCCCGGCTGCATCGGCTACAGAAATCCCTACCGAAGAAGCAAGCGCACAAGAATTGTCCGACACCATTCCATTGGACATTTCTACTCCTGCACATGGGGCAGCTAGGCCCCCTGCTTCTATGTCTATTAAGGCCTTCTCCAGAGCTAAAGCAGCTAAAATTTCAAAAGCCTTACCTGCAAAAGCTACTTCTCAGAGACCTTCCTCAAGTTCTCAGATTCTCAGCCTTGCTGAGGACCTTATATCCATGATTAGGGGTTCCCAACCTCACCCAGACAGGGCCTCCCACCCTCCTCCTGACAAAAGGCCTAGGACTGAACCTCTCTCCTCAGATTACTCCTCGGATGGATCTGATTTATCAGACCATCAGGAAGGGCCATATTCTCCTTATGAGGATTCAGATGCAGAACACTCTATTCCTTCTGCCTCCCCTCCTGAAGAATTTTCCTTTGGGGAAACTTTGCATTCAATGAGGGAACACTTTCAATGGCAGGGTCAGGATTTCTCTGATTCTAGAAAAAGATTAAGAACCTTTTTACACTTACCGCAGCATAGGCCTTTAGCCATACCACCTGTGCTAACTGTAGTTGATGATGCATATAATGATGTCAGTTCTGCCCCTGACTCTCTTCCCCTGGCCCCTGCCAAACCTGACAGATATTACAGGGTCCCGGACTCTCACTTCCATTTGTATAAAGCCCATGCTGCAGACCCAGAAACTATATCTCAGGGCCCAAAAGGTGTTGCAGCTGCCACGGCCAAAAACCCCCTACCCTCTGAAAGAGAGTCAAGAGCATTAGAGAGATGGGGAAAAAAGGTTTATACATCTGCTACTCTTTCTGCCAGGGCATTAAACTGTCAATTCCACATGATACAGTACCAGGAATATTTGTTAGATAAGCCGAATAAAAAGCTTTCTTCTACTGAACCTTTAGACCGAAAGTCCCTTCAGGATTTGGTACACAACTCTCAGCAGGTCAGTAATCATTTCTTAAAATGTGGCAATGATGCACTGGAGGCTTCATTTAGATCAGCTATGACTGGGGCAGTAATTCGAAGACATGCCTGGCTAAAAGAGCAATCCTTGCCAGACCATGTCAAGGCTAAACTCCTAGATGCTCCAATGGAGAAACAAAGTTTATTTGGCTCCCCTGCACAGGAGATTCTAAAGAAAGTGGAAGAAAAAGCAAAATCTGTGCAAACAGTAAAGGATTTTCTGCAGGTTCAACCTCCGAGGTTCAGCAGAAACTGGCCTTCAAAGAATTGGTCCTTTCCAGACACCTCCAGAACACAGAGGGGCAGGAATAGACGCCCAAGAGGCAGAGGTCAATCAAAGGGTGCCTACAGGGGTTGTCAGTGGCAGCCTGCCATCCAGAGGAGTACTGCCACAGCTGCAACTACAACCACTTCCACAGGACAGACACAATGACTTGACTCTGATTCCGCCTACCAGGGAACAACTGGAAGCACCCTTGGGAAAGCTGTCTTTATTCTTGAAAAACTGGTATTGCATTACAAAAGACAAATGGACATTGCAAACCATAGACAAAGGATACAGGTTTCACTTCCACACTTTTCCAAGAAGGAGTGCAATGCCAAACCTTCCACCAAACCAGAAGCCAGAGGCTTTAAGACAAATCCACAATTTACTTCAGATGAAAGCTATAGAAAGGGTACCATCTATGGAAGAAGGCCAAGGATTTTATTCCAGACTATTCCTTGTACCAAGAAAAGAAAACCAATGGAGGCCTATTCTCGACTTGTCCGCACTAAACACATATCTCATTGTGCCAAAATTCAAGATGCTGACCCTACAGCAACTTCTTCCCATGTTGGGCAAGGAGTCTTGGCTGGTGACTCTAGATCTCAAGGAGGCATACCTGCACGTCCCTATACGACCAGATTGCAGAAGACACCTCAGATTTCTTGCAGGATCAGAGCATTATCAATTCTCAGCATTGCCCTTTGGCTTATCTACTGCGCCCAGAGTATTCACGAAATGCCTGGCATCAGTAATTGCACATTGCAGGCTTCAGGGAATTCAAATCTATCCATACCTGGACGACTGCCTAATACAAGCGGACAACAAGACAAAACTAATAAAGGATTTGGCCTATGTCATGCACCTGTTACAGGCCTTGGGATATACAGTCAACATCCAGAAGTCAAGACTAGTGCCATCCCAAAGGATAACATTTTTGGGTGCAGATCTGGACACAATGACTCAGATGGCTTTTCTCACAGAAGAAAAACAAAAGCAACTTCCAGTCTACTTCATGGCTTTGACAAGACAAACTCAGCTCACTGCAAGGAAAGTCCTGCAGGCCCTGGGTTACATGGCATCCTGCATAATCTTGATCCCGCATGCCAGGCTGCATATGAGAAAATTACAATGGTACCTAAGGAATGTATGGTCTCAACACAGGCACAGTCTAGAAACCATGATACCAATCATTCCATGCCTGAAAAAGGAATTCCTGTGGTGGGCTCAGGCCTGCCAGTCCAACAGAGGGTTGCCTTTCAACAAACCACAACCAAGGCAGACCATCACCACGGACGGCTCAGACCTAGGATGGGGAGCACACATGGAGGACAAGTGTATCCAAGGCCTATGGTCTCAGGACCAGCTGAACTTGCACATAAACCTAAAGGAGATGCTGGCGGTGAAACATACAATCAAGACATTCAAATCTTTCCTCCAGCAAGGACATCTGCTGATAAGGACAGACAACACCACAGTCATGTGGTACATAAACAAACAGGGAGGCACGCATTCCTACCCTCTATGCCGGATGGCAATGGATCTGTGGAACCTAGGCCTGAATCTCAACATCCAGCTGCAGGCCAAATTCGTACCAGGAAAAGAGAATTCACTAGCAGACAGCCTAAGCAGAACTACCACGGATGCTCACGAATGGATGCTGCATCCAGACATCTTCAAAATCATAACAAGCAAATCGGGAATGCCAGAGATAGACCTGTTCGCCTCCCCACTCAACCACCAACTGAAGAAATTCTGCTCAAGAGTATACCACCCACAAGCCTGGAGGGTGGACTCTCTCTCTTTCAGCTGGAATGCCCTAACAGTGTATGCTTTTCCACCTCTCCCATTGATGTACAAAGTTCTACTGAAGATCAGGGAGGAACAGCCAAAGGTGATACTGATAGCTCCAGACTGGCCAAGGCAGCACTGGTACCTGCTACTGAGAAGCATGTCTCGGGCGAACTCATGGCCTCTACCCTTATGGCCTCTTCTTCTAACGCAGAACAACTTCAAGACCCTGCATCCAAACTTGAAAACACTGCAGCTAACTGCCTGGAAAATTGCTTAAAACAAAACAAAACTGTTTTATCTCAGAGGGTCAAGGACATTATCCTGGAGGCTCGCAGACCCTCCACAAGGAAGACATACTCAGCTAAATGGAAGAGATTCCTCATTTGGAGCGCATCAAAGGGTTCAAATATCACACTGGCAAACCTAGCACACATCCTAGAATATTTAGCAGAACTGTTCCACAATGGCCTGTCCTATTCTTCCATTAAGATTCATGCTTCAGCAATTTCAGCAGAGTACAACATGGATCCACCTATCTTCTCTCATCCTCTCCTCAGACAATTTTTAAGAGGGATCAAAAATGTAAAACCTCCAAGGAGACCCCCTCTGCCTACATGGGATCTCAATTTTGTGCTGGAAAAATTAACATTACCCCCTTTTGAACCAGCAGCATCAGCAGACTTACAGTTCTTATCTTGGAAAACTGCTTTCCTTCTGGCAATCACTTCAGCAAGAAGAGTATCCGAGTTACAGGCACTAATGGCAGTGCAGCCTTTCCTTATTTTTCACCAGGATAGAGTGTCTCTGAGAACCAATCCTACTTTCATGCCAAAGGTGGTATCCAGGGTATCCTTGAACCAAGCTATTCATTTGCCTACGTTCTTCCCTAACCCACAGAACAGGGGGGAAAAACTATTGCACACCTTGGATGTACACAGACAACTACGCTACTATCTGGACAGAACTAAAACCAGCAGAAAAACTGACCAACTTTTTGTAGCATATGCAACTGGATTGCAAGGAAAAGCAATTTCCAAACAGACAATTTCAAAATGGATAGGAAATTGCATTCGTTTTTGCTACTCTTTTCATGGAAAGACAGCTCCTGAAAATATCAGGCCTCACTCCACAAGAGCCACAGCCACCACTACAGCTTTCCTACGAGGGGTGGCTACCAAGGACATTTTAGAAGCTGCTACTTGGAGCTCCGTGCATACATTTGCCAAGCATTACAATCTACCTTTATACTCCAGATCCCGAGCAGGTTTTGCAACTGCAGTTTTACAGGGGATCTTAACTACACCATCCTTATCTTAGTACCTCCTCCCCCAGTTTGGCTATGGTATTCTACCCATATGTTATGACTGCAGATGCATCTTTGAAGGACATAGTACAGTTTTGTACCTACCATAAATGTAGATGTCCGATAGGTATGCATCTGCAGTCAGGATTACCCACCCTCCTTCCCCTCTGTGGTACTCCTAGGGTGCTTACCCCTTCTTCAGCTAGCTGGGGGAATCTATTATGGTGTATTTGTTTGTATGTATATATGTATATATATATATATTGTTTGCTACTGTTTGGAATTTTCAACATTTATCCGAATTTAGCCTTCCTAGAGGGCACCTGGCATCTGGGGCAAGAAACACTGAGGAAAATGGCGTCGGCTGATGCCTTTATACCCCAGAAGCTCTGACGTCAGGGAAAGTGCGACATCAGCCGAGGCCAGACACAGACTTTGGAATCCGGCCGACCGAAGGGCTGCCTGAGGCAGGACAACCCCCATATGTTATGACTACAGATGCATACCTATCGGGCATCTACATTTATGGTAGGTACAAAACTGTACTTTCCTTTGCAGTCCCCCTGTCTCATGACAGCGGAGCCCTGGGGCCTGAGGTTACCCCCGTCGGGGGTTCCCTTCTTCCGGGAGGTCCCTCCGAAGCGTCTTCGGAGGAACCTCCGAGGAAGAAACAGTGCAAGAGGAAGCACATCGACTCCCCTGATGAGTCTCTCACCTCGGATACCGACCTCGATGATGCGGAAGGGTCCCTCAAGTCGTCCTCGGATGATGTATCCTTTGCGGACATCTTGGAAATCCTTAAGCAACGAGGCGACTGGCAGTCCAAACCCCCTTCTGCTGAGGAGTCGGTGTTCCTCAAGGCCTTTGGGGCTCAACCCTCCGCCTCCTGGGTGTCTCCGCCCTTCGATAAGCTCCTGGATTTGATCTCTCGAAGGGCGTGGGAACATCCGGATTCTGTTGAACCGGTGCCAGCTCGCCCCAATAAATTCCTTTCGGCACCCCCGGATAAGGACTTTCTTACCAAAGGTGTGGCTGTAGATGCCTTGGTGGTGGCATCTGCTACCCAACAAGATGTGGCAGAGGCTTCAACGTCCGTCCATCCTCCTAATAAGGAGTCTAGGAGCATGGATCGGTACGGGAAGCGCACCCTTGCTTCAGCAACCTTTACATTAAGGTCTCTGAATTACCTGACTCATTTTACGAGACTGCAGAGGGATCTGGTCAAGGAGCTTTCAGATACCCTCTCTGGTAACCTACCTGAGCAGTTGGCCCAGACAGTTAACTCCCAGTTGGCTACCCTGTCCTCCCTATCCAACTAGTCCATGAGGCTCATTTCGTATGCAGCCGAGGGAGCGAGCAGAGCGGCGGGCACAGGTGTTGCTCAACGGAGACAAGCCTGGCTACGCCTGTGTCATTTTGCGGAGGCCTTTAAGTCTTCCTTTGCCGACGCCCCCTTCGATGGGTCCTCCCTTTTTGGACCCAAGGTAAAGGACACTTTGACTCGCTGCGAGCAGGAGGGCAAGACTTTAACTGCCGTAGGGGTCCGGTTTTCCACTCCCTTCAGGCCTTATCCCAAGGCTCGAAGAGGAGGGAGAATGTGGTTCCATAAGTCTCAAAAGTCTTACTCATCGCAGCAGAGCGATTCCCCTTCTAGAGGCAGAGGAAGGGGACATTTTTCAGGGAGACGCCGTCCCAGAGGCATCAGAGGCCCCCGCAACACTGGAGACCGCGAGTCCTTTCGTGGCTCCTCCTCCTTCCAGCATCCCTGAAGGAGTGCCCGACTGTGCAGCTCCGGAGCCAGTCAGGGGTCATTTTTCGAGGCACTTAAAGGCCTGGGAAAGTATCACCCAGGACCAATGGGTGCTCCGAATCATCGCCGGAGGTTACACCATTCCCTTCTCTCAGCCCCCCCCCACCATGCCAAAGAATCCCGGACCCGCCACCCAGTCAACGGGATATGGCAGCCATCGAAATTTCAAAGCTGCTTCAAAAAGGAGTCATCCAACCTGTCCCCGTAGATCAGACCGGATCAGGGACTTACTCGAGATTCTTTTTGGTACCAAAAAAGACCGGGGACTTGAGGCCCATTTTGGATCTCAGCAAATTAAACCGATCAGTAAAAAAGTCCAAATTCCAGATGGTCACCTTGCAAACCATTCTCCCGCTTCTGGAGAAGGGTGTTTGGATGTGCTCCATAGATCTCAAGGACGCCTATTATCGCATTCTGTTAAATCAGGCGTCGAGGAGACACTTGCGCTTCAGCCTAGGGGACAGTCATTTCGAGTTCTGTGCACTGCCATTTGGTCTCACCACAGCCCCCAGGGTGTTCACCAAATGTTTGGCAGTGGTGACTGCTCACCTGAGAAGTCTAGGATTCCAGGTGTTTCCATACCTAGACGACTGGCTCCCAACTGCCACCTCAAGGCATCTACTCTTAAGAAGTCTAGCTGCCACTATCTCCCTAGGCAGCTCCTTAGGAATCACCTTCAATTGGACAAAATCCGTATTGCGGCCATCACAGCGTATTCTGTTTATTGGTGCAGAAATAGACTCAAGGCAGATGCGAGGCTATCTTTCTGCGGAAAGGATAGCAACATTGCAGTCTCAGGTGTGGGCGATACTCCTCAGACGTCGAGCTCCAGCGAGAATGGTCCTACAGCTGTTGGGTTACATGTCAGCCACCATTCTTCTCGTTCCTTTTGCAAGGTTACATATGAGGATACTCCAGTGGCTCCTCTTAGCCCAGTGGTCTTATCAAGACCTCCCCCTCAGTCACCACATATTGGTAACAGAGACGTGCAAGCAGGATCTTCGTTGGTGGCTTCATTCCTCCAACCTGGATCAGGGGTGACCCTTTGTTCCCCCATCCCCCTCAGCCACGTTGACTATGGACGCCTCCCAGACAGGGTGGGGGGGACATTATCTGGACAGGTCGGTCCAAGGCACGTGGCACTGCGATGACAATCTTCTCCACATCAATATCCTGGAAATGAGGGCGGCGCTTCTAACATTGCAAGCACTACACGATCACCTTCCCCAAGGGACGATTGCCATTCAGTCCGACAACATGTCGGTAGTCTGGTACTTGAACAAGCAAGGAGGGACTAGATCTTACCCCCTTTGCAGAGAGGCCATGAAGGTATGGGATTGGGCGATTGCTACCAAATGCTTTCTAGTGGCAACACACATTCCGGGGACATCCAATGTGATAGCCGACAGACTGAGCAGGACTATTTTCTCCCCACACGAATGGTCCTTGAATCACAAAGTGGTAACACAGATTTTCAAGAGATGGGGAATCCCATGTTGTGATCTTTTTGCAACTCCCCTCAATGCAAAATGCCAGCAGTTCTTCTCTCTCATTCCAGCTCTGGGGGAGACCCCCAAGGATGCTCTAGTCCAAGCTTGGCCCGCGGGTCTGCTATACGCCTTTCCTCCGGTTCCCCTTATCCCCAAGGTGGTTCAGAAGGTGATTCATTTGGGAAGCAAAATGATTCTAATCGCCCCATACTGGCCTCGTCAAGTATGGTTCCCCTTTCTTCGCAAGTATGCATTGGACGGTCCCTGGTTCCTGGACCAAGTTCCGGACCTTCTGATTCATCAGTCAGGACAGCTCCATCAGTCCCTCCATTCATTGAAGCTAGCAGCTTGGCTACTCCTCTTCCGACCATAGTTAGGAACCATTCTTTCGACCCTGAAGTTATGCATATTTTTTCCTCGGCCCACAAGTCCTCTACAAAAAAGATGTATAGCAGTAAATGGAAGAGGTTTGCTATTTGGGCTCAACTCCGAGGATTAGACCCTATGACAGCTTCTGTGTCAGAGGTTCTGAAGTTTTTAACCTCCCTGTTCAACCAGGGTTGTTCGGTGTCCACCATCAAAGTTCAATTGGCGGCTATTTCCAATTTTCATGAGAACGTAGAACCACCTTTAATGAGCAATAAGTTGTGCAAAGCCTTTATTAAAGGAGCTTGGCTTCTTAGGCCACCTATATCGCATCCTGCACCACCGTGGGACCTTAACGTAGTGTTAGGCGCATTAACCGCACCCCCCTTTGAGCCGGCAGCAACCTGTGACTTGAAATTTCTTTCTTGGAAGACTGCCCTTCTAGTTGCTATCACATCAGCCAGGCGAGTTTCAGAACTTCAAGCCTTATGCATCAATCCACCATACCTGATTTTTCACAAGGATAGAGTTTCTCTAAGACCAAATCCATCCTTTATACCAAAGGTTTGTTCTAAATTTTGCTTGCAACAATCTCTGGAATTACCAGTTTTTTCCCCTAAGTATACAGACAGAACTGAGTATACATTTCACACCTTAGATGTGCACAGACAATTACGTTTCTATTTGGATAGGACACAACAAACACGAAAATCAGATTAACTTTTTGTGTCTTTTTCAGACAATAAATTGGGCAAAGCCGTCACGAAAGTCACTATTGCCAAGTGGATCAGAGACTGTATCAGTCATATTTATCGCATTTCAAATAAAGAGCTTACAATTCCTGTGAAAGCTCATTCTACCAGGGCTATGTCCACTTCGGCAGCTTTTCATTCCAAGCTCTCTATTAATGACATCTGTGCAGCTGCTACGTGGTCTTCTCTTCATACCTTTATTTCTCACTACAAATTGGATGTGGCATCCAGGGGTCGAGCTTCCTTCGGTTCCACGGTTCTCCGGACCGTTTTCCAATGAGCCACCCAGGAATTAGGTGCTAGGGACGCTGTCCCATCTGTTCAGAATGTAGGCGAGATAGGATCACATTACATCTTTTAGTTATGTACTTACCATAACTTTAGATGTATGGGATCCATCTCGCCTACATTCCTAATAACCCACCCTCCTTCCCCCTGCCTTGGAGGCCAGAAGAGACCGAACGGTCCGAATACAACTGTTTTTTTCCTCTCTTGAAACACCTGCCAATTTTATAACAGTCTATGTGTGTGTGTGCATGTGTGCGGACAAACAAGATCTGGGGAAGCAGAAGTGGGGCATCCTGGGATATGAGGAGGCTCAGCCAATAAGAGACTTCGTTCTATAGTATAGCGTGCCGAGTCGGAGCCGAGGATCGGCTCCGAACCCATCTGTTCAGAATGTAGGCGAGATGGATCCCATACATCTAAAGTTATGGTAAGTACATAACTAAAAGTTATGTGGTACATAAACAAGCAAGGAGGTACCCATTCCTACCCTCTTTGCAGACTAGCAATGAATCATTGGGAACTTTCCCTAAAACTTGATATAGAGCTGCAATCCCAGTTTGTGCCAGGAAAAGACAATATACTGGCGGACAGCCTAAGCAGAAATACCATGGACCCACATGAATGGATGCTGCACCCAGACATCTTCCTTCAGATAACACAATCATGGGGGAGGCCGGACATAGATCTTTTTGCCTCCCACCACAATCATCAGCTGAAGAAATTCTGCACAAGGACATAACACCCACAAGCATGGAAAGTGGACGCCCTCTCTTTCAGTTGGAATACTCTAACAGTGTATGCATTTCCACCACTTCCACTAATGACCAAGGTCTTACTGAAAATCAAGACAGAGCAGCCAAAAGTGATTCTGATAGCCCCGGACTGGCCAAGGCAGCACTGGTACCCACTGTTGCGGAGCCTGTCACACACGAAACCGTGGCCTCTACCACTATGGACACTCCTTCTGACACAGCACAATTACAAAACTCTGCACTCCAGCCTGAAAACCCTGCAGCTGACAGCCTGGAGAATACCTTGACTCCTCACCAGGAAAAGCTATCCAAGAGAGTGAAGGATATCATCATGGAAGCTCGCAGACCTTCCACGAGAAAGACATATTCAGCAAAATGGAAAAGATTCCACACTTGGAGCACCGCAAAGGGCATCCTGGAATACTTGGCAGACATGCTCCATAATGGCCTTTCTTACTCTTCCATAAAAATTCATGCTTCAGCAATTTCAGCAGAATACAATACTGATCCACCTGTCTTCTCTCATCCTCTCCTAAGGCAGTTTCTAAGAGGAATTAAAAACATCAGTCCTCCAAGAAAACCACCAGTGCCTACATGGGACCTTAACTTCATGTTGGAAAAGTTGAATTTACCTCCCTTTGAACCAGCAGCATCTTCAGAGTTACAGTTCCTGTCTTGGAAGACTGCCTTCCTTCTGGCCATAACCTCAGCAAGAAGAGTATCTGAATTGCAGGCACTCATGGCAGTACAACCATTTCTTATTTTTCATCAGGACAGAGTCTCCTTGAGAACCAATCCTTCATTCATGCCAAAGGTGGTATCCAGGGTCTCATTGAACCAAGCTATTCACCTGCCTACCTTCTTTCCAAACCCACAAAACAAGGGAGAGAAACTTCTGCATATCCTGGACATTCACAGACAGTTACGCTACTACTTGGACAGAACTAAGACTTTCAGAAAAACTGACCAGCTGTTGGTAGCATATGCTGCAGGCATTCAAGGAAAAGCAATTTCCAAGCAGACAATTTCAAAATGGATAGGAAATTGCATTCGATTCTGCTATTCTTATCATGGAAAAGCTGTGCCAGCTAACATCAGACCTCATTCCACCAGAGCTACAGCCACCTCCACAGCCTTTTTAAGAGGGGTGGCTACCAAGGACATTTTAGAAGCTGCTACATGGAGCTCCGTGCATACATTTTCCAAGCATTACAATTTACCCTTATAGTCCAGATCCAGAGCAGGCTTTGCTACGGCAGTCCTGCAGGGCATTTTCGCTACACCATCATTTTCTTAGAGCCTACCACCCCCAGCTTGGCTGTGGTATTCTACCCATATGTAAGGACTGCAGATGCATCCTTGAAGGACATAGTACAGTTTTGTACCTACCATAAATGTAGATGTCCGATAGGTATGCATCTGCAGTCAGGTTTACCCTCCCTCCTTCCCCTCTGTGGTACTTCTTGGGTACTTATCCCTCTTATAGCTAGCTGGGGTTATCTATTATGGTGTATTTGTTTTATATTACTGTGCATGTTTGCAATATTTTGTATTTCTACCAAATTTAGCCTTCCTTCGAGGGCACCTGGCATCTGGGGAAGAAAAACTGAGGAAGATGGAGTCGGCTGACACTTTTATACCCAGGCTCTGACGTCGGTGGAAGGGCGACATCAGCCGACGCCGGACCCAGACTTTGGAATCCGGCCGACCGAAGGGCTGCCTGAGGCAGGACAACCCATATGTAAGGACTGCAGATGCTTACCTATCGGACATCTACATTTATGGTAGGTACAAAACTGTACTTTCCTACTCTTGCTGCCACTCAGAAGAGACATCCTTATAAAGATATGGTAGAGTCTGATTCAGATGAACACACTCTGGCCTACTGTTCCCACTTTCACTCCCTAGGTCAAGTAGTCTCTGGTGTTGAGGATACCTTATCCCCTTATCATCCTGTAGAGGAAATCTCCTTTGAGGAAACCATATCTAACATGATGAAGCATACTGAGTAGGAATCAAGACAAATTTCTGATGTTCAAAACAGATGATATATCTTACTAGAGATAGGCATCCCTGTGCTTGTCCTTCCTGTAGTCCAGGATTTTCTGTTTGCATTTGCATTTCCTACTTCTGCTCCTAATTCTTGACCCTGTCACCTAAAAGACCTGATAGATATAAAGTGCCCGAAGATTTAAAGTTCCTTTATAAAATCTTTTACAGACCCCTCTGCTTTTTCTATTTCTATGGACAAAACCCTCCAAGCTTTTACCTGCTGCTACTGTCCTTCCCTCAGATAAACATAGGGCAATAGATACATTTGGAAAATGGTATACACCTCTTCCTCTCTGGCTTTCAGAGCTGTGAATTACCAGATTCAAATGACAAAATATCTCAGGTCTATATTATGGTGAATTTGAGTAAAACTAGTATCTGGCATTAAGCAGCAGGGCACGTCGCTTCACGTGTTGCTAGATCTATGTCATGTGTACCTTCTAATGACAGATCCAGTAGCAGTTGCTCTGGAAAAGGCTTCCACTGAACTTGTCATAGTTTTTCTTTGCAGATATTTGCTGTTTAAAAGTTCAGTGGAAGCCTCTTCCAGAGCAGCTGGTACTAGATCTGTCATTAGAAGGTATACATGACTTTGTTTACAGTCCGTACCTAAGGACATTAAAGCTAAGCTCTTGGATTTGCCCCTCAGTAGAGACTATTTAGCCCAGAAGAAGCCAGCCTGTTTAAAGCCTTGCAAGAACAATGTAAAAATATGAAGGATTGCAGACAAATATTACTCACTTCTGTCCTCCTCCTCTTGCAGGAAATCTAGGCCCCCACACAAGGCAAGAAAATGCCTAGAAAGAGATTTCAAAATGAACCTGACTGGGATTATAAGTCTGGGAGGCCTACCTATTCAGACAAGTCAACCTGACTACTTTCTGCCTCCTCCTCCTGTCCCCCTTGGTTTTTCCCCTCCCTCTATTAAAAGATTAACTACTTATCTTTCAGACTGGCACTGTATAACTTCCGATAAATTGCTCCTTTCAATTTTTTTTAACAGCGTTACTGGATAGCTTGAAAGAAGCCTCTCAAAGACATTCCTTTCCCCTTCTCAATAAAAGTAAACCTCCCACCTCCTATCCTACAAGCTGTACTCAAGCAAGGTACAGTAGAAACTGTTCCACAACAGTATATAGGAAAAGTTTCATTTCAGGCTTTTTTTAGCACCCAGAAAAGAGAGAATAAAGATCTATACTGGAGTTGTCCCTTCTCAATACCTTTATCAAAGTTACGTCATTCAATATGTTGTGACTCCAGATTTTTTGCTTTTCATTCTTTCTCAGACCTTCCTGGTGTCTTTGGATTTGAAGGATGCCCATTTCTGCATTCCCATTCACCTTTCTTTCAGGAAGTTTCTAAGATTTTCAGATTGTTCATCACACTCCCAGTTCTCTGCTTTACCCTTTGAATAGTCTACAGTCCTCAGGGTATTCACAAAGTGCCCGGCACCAGTGATCACCTTTTGCAGAACTTAGGGAATTCAAATATTCCCATATCTAGATGAACTGTTAGTTTAGGTGCTATCTTAGCAGATCCTTCTACAGCATCTAAACTTCTCTTTTTCCTCTTTCAGAGTCTGCATTTCCTGATCAACTTGAAAAAGTCCACTCTGAGTCTTACCCAAGACCTCTTTCTGGGCTGCAAACTGGATATATAACTCATGCAGGCTTTCTTAATACAGAAAAAGGTATAGGGCCTCTCCATCTACTTTCAGTCTCTCTTGCCCCTTCAAACATTCACTGCAACAGAAGTTCTCATGGTCCTGGGACTCATGGCAGCAACCACACTCATGGTGCCCTTCACCAGACTCCATATGAGAAAGGTTCAGTGGTAACTGAAAACTATCTGATGTCAGCATTCTCATCCTCTGGACACACTGATCCCATTTCTTCCTTGTCTAAAAAAAAGAATTTCAGCAGTGGATATTGCAGGTAAACCTCAATCCAGGCTTTCCATTCAAGATGCAGATACCTCACCAGGACCTACGGACAGATTCCTGACATAGCCTGCGGGGCATGGATGAACTCTCTGAGAGTCCAGGGGTAATGGCCACCAAATCAGAAAACAGAACTGATCTTCCTGAAGGAGATGCAGCACTGATTCAAGATATGCAGATTTTCTCTCGCGCCTGGTCTCTACGTCCCCTCAGAATTTTCACAGGCAACACTATGGTAATGTGGTACATAAACAGAAAGGGGGAGATAAAGTCTTATCAGCTTTGCAGAGTGGCTGTTTTAGCATGGGAACAGGTCATAAAATCAAACCTGTCCCTCCATGCAGTTTGTATTCCCCCTCAGAATAACATCCTGATGGACTTTCTATGCAGCACAAGGGTAAGCCGTCGCAAATGGATGCTGAACAGAGAGGTGTTCCTATACATGGTCCACAAATGGGATATTTATTTTATCTATTTAGTTTATTTAACATTTGTTTAGTGGGAAAGTCCAACTGGGACAGTGCCCGTTTTCAGGGGAGGCCCGGGGAGGAATGCTCCAGATGCATGTCTTTGAAAATGTATCTTTGGTATATCTCTTAGACTGTTTTTCCTCCATTCAGAGCAAGTAACTAAAGCTGTTTTGCTCCAGAACATCCTGCTCTCAGCCATGGAGGATGGGTGCCATTCCCTTTCCTTGGGAAGGGAGGTTTCTTTATGTCTTACCTCCTCTGCCAGTACTCCCCAAGATCTTGTTAAAGTTCAAGAGAAATAATCCAGAAATCTTGCTGGTGACTCCCTTTTGGCCCAGGTACCATTGGTTTGTCCTCCTTTACCACCTAGCCAGGGGTCATCACCACAAGTGACTCCACAGAGTGGACTTGCTCACACAACACAACGACTCTCTACTGGTTCATAGTCTGTCATCTGTCAGTCTGACATTATGATTGATGGGATTTTGATCCCTTTCAGACATAAATTTTTTTTGGGACGTGCTACATGTTCTTTAGGAGGGAAGGAAACCTACTACTAGAAAGTGTTGTGCACCCACATGAAAAAGCTGTTCTGCTTGATGTCATGCTAGGAAACAGGGCTCTGTACAATCTAGGGTTCCTGCTGTCCTATTTGTGTGAGCTACTTAAAACTGGTCTTGCCCATTCCTTGTTTATAACACACTTATTGGTCATTTCTGCATGTTTACTTCTAGACGCCCTTCTTTTTCTAGGCTGGAGGTAAAACAGTTTCTAAATGGCCTTCATCTAGAATCTCCTAAGAAAGCTATTTTGCCTTCTTGGGAACCGTAACTTTCTCCTAGAAAAGCTCACTCTACCTCCCTTTGAGTCAACCTGTCTCAGATTTTGTCCTTGGAAAAACATACTTCTAGTAGCACTTATTTCAGCTAGAAGAGTTTCTGAGCTCCAAGCCTTGATGGCATCCCCCCTCCCTTCCTTATTTTTCATAGGAACAGAGTGCCTCTGAGGGCTAACCTGTCATTTATGCCTAAGGTGGTCAGTGATACATCAATCAGGATCTCAGTTTTCCTGCTTTTTTCCCTAGTCCTCAGAATAAAGAGGAGAGAATACTGCACTCCTTATGTATGCATGTAGCTCAGATTTTACTTGGATAAAATCAAGTCTGTCTGTAATACTGACCAGTTTATTGGTTTCCTAGAAGCCAGGTTGGGAAACCCGGTTTCTAAACAAGCTGTTGCTAACTGGATTTCTAAGTCTGTTTCCTTTTGTTGTACCCACTATGAGAAGTCTTTACCTTCTTCTGTGAAAACTCATTCCACTACAGCAGTGGCCTCCTCTGGAACATTTTGCAAAGGTATTGTCTCAAGAGCCTTCCTGGAAGTAGCAGCTGGGTTTTCTGTACATACCTTTACCATATACTACATGGTAGTCTGAGGTTTTCCATGCTCATACATCCACTTATATACTCTTACACCAGCAGACTTGGGTCACATGTCAGATGTATGGCTCTATGGAAGATTTTGGTTTTGGTACATGGACCGGACATCCACGTTATTTGGCAAGATAACCCAACAATTTGGAATACTGTAATAGTTATCAGTAGGACATCTAATGTTATGGTACGTTCTTACATAACTGTACATTCATTCAACCTTTCATCTTTCTTGCTGCAAAATGTTGCTGTAATAATTTTTAAGTGCTCTTACAGCATAAACAATTTTTCCTGGTTTCTAGTGTTACTCTGTCAGTGTTACAGGATTTACTGTTTAGTGTAGGGAACGGTGGAGGGTTAACAGCTTCCCCCACTCAACTGCACTCAAGGACACACTTACCCATGCATGCGCACACACACACACACACACGCACACACACACACACACACCTACCCTACCATACCTGTCCCCTAACTAGCTGCCCTACTGCTACCTCTCAGGCAGACACATGTGCAGACATACTCTAACACACAACGCACACATGTACACTCACCTTACACCACTCATACCTTTACATACACTCATACATACATCTCCACACATGCATACATACAGAAACCCAACACTACCTGTCTGCTACACTCCCTGGACGTTACTTTTAGCAAGATCACGAGAACACAGGCTTTTGGCAGTGTACATTTACGCGGGTGGCTGAGAATCGATCACTCAGCTGCATAAGTGCCTTACTATATACATTTCCATTGGGGAAGGCACATGGCTAATTAACATATTCTGGTCCACAGGAATGCCTGTTTACCATTTGCAGTATGCCACAGAGACAGTCAAGTCGTGCAGCTGCAACTCTTTTGGGCAGCATCTTGGTAGGGTTGTCTCAGAAACGGAACAAGGGATCTATATTAGTTTGTCAAGGTATCTATATTAGTTTGTCAAAAACTAACTTCATCTAATGGCTGTTCATTGAACGTTCACTTCAGGAAATGTTTTTCACAGGGCAGTGAGTTATTTGGACAAAATACCAACAGTCACACACACCGCAGTATATCAAACCCACCAAGGTGGGGGACTACGCACCCCATACCGCCCAGTGTGGGGGGCTGCATCCCCCACACCCCCCTACTTATACATACCAAGTCCACAATATATACCAATTCCATGACCACACTACAGTGGGGAAAAGGGCAAATTTCCCAGTGCTGCCCAAGTAACTCACTGCCCCATGAAAAGTCTTTGCGGATGTGAACGCTCGATGAACAGCCGTTTGCCGGAGTTAGTTTTTGACAAACTAATATAGACCTCTTGGTAGCCTTTCTGAATTTATCCCATAATGTGTGTGTATGTTATGCACATGATTCACAGAAACTTGACTGTAAATATGTATATGTTTTTTTAGTACAGGCTTGTCTGTTAATGTGTTTTTTTTTTCATTTCTTATGTGATCCTATTCACCTGGGTTTTGCCTGCAAGTGGTCTATAGAGATCAGTGCACTATCCTTGTAAACAAATATTAATGAATTAATAGTAAAAAGAACCAAGTACATTTGTATAGTTTTTGGCCATCTAAAGATACCCTTAAATCAGAGCAGCAATTTAATCTTCTGGTAGCCTGACAGCGAGGAAGCATAAGGAAAATTGACAGACTGCTCTGCACTGCAAACCATGGTAGGCTGCTCAGACAGAAGCTTGGGAATACTGGAAATTTAGGGGCTAGACGAATGGGACTGATACTTTTATTCCTGTAGACTTGGCAGTGAAAGTGATAAAATTCCAATTTGTATGAAAAAAAAATAGTTAAAGTAGTTGTCCATGTCATTTGCTTTTCATAGAGGAGTTGCTCAGTTTTTCTAGTGCAGATGTCCAGCCAGTTTAGCTGCCTGCACTAAGTAAATATGAAATGTTGAATGTCTGTACTGTTGGAAAGTACACTTGCTTTCTGATGTCAGTTTACAATGTGTGATCCTGGGGGAGTTGCACAAAATTAAAATTTAATTATAACAAAGTTCATAATAATGTGTATTTGGCTTTGCAGAATTTCAATACGGAGTAAAGTTCAGTATTGTGAAGAAGATGCTAAACAATGAGCATCTTGCACAATGTACAGTAACTAATACTAAGTCCAATCGATTACACGTTTCTTGCAACCATCAAGTATGTGAATACTAAAACAGAATTTTTTTATTAGAAACTGGCTTAAATAAAGTGAAATGTAGCATTGCCACCTTTGGTATACAAATGGAGCCAGTGTCTTTCAGTATAGACAGCACTCTATGCCAAATTTATGTGGTTGTCCGAGATCCTAGCTCCTTTTTCGACAGATTCCTATCCTTTGACCAAATTGTAAGGAAATCCTTCCATTTAGCCGAATTAATAATTAAATATATCTCTTCTAGATCAAATAACGTTATCATTTCTCTGTACTTTGCTCTGATCATATCAGTTATATAATATAATTCTCATTTTAGCATGCATCTTTCCAAGCATGTCACAAAGTTAGTAAGACCCTAGATCTTTCTACTAAAAAGATCATTGAACTAAAGGCTCTCGTCCAAGACAGACTTGAAATGCTGTCCCTGTACTCTTTCTTACAGACTCCTTCACAGTGATTTATGTCTAGCATTCCATGCTATTAAGGAGGTAAACCTTCTTGATTTTTTTACATCTTTGTAAAATAAATTGCTCCATAAACACTTTAAGACTTAAATCTCCTGTAACAAATCAGATATTCTGGAGGATGTATTTTTGCTTGAGTTGCCGCCTCACAGCAAGAGGTTCTCTGGTTCGATCCTCGGCTGGGGTGCCTTCTGTGTGGAGACTACATGTCCTCCCTGTGGTCGCGTGGGTTTCCTCCAGGTGCTCCGGTTTCCTCCCACATCCCAAAGACATGCTGTAGGTGGATTGGACACACTAAATTGGCCCTAGTTGTGAGTACGTGCATGTGTGTGCCTTCTGTGGCAGGTTGGGCGCCGAGCTGGCAACCCAGCACCATAAAACTCCACTGCCAATCATGAGCGGACGGTGATCCGCTGTGGCGACCCCTAACCGGGAAAAGCCGAAAGAAGAAGAAGAAGAAGTTTCACCCATAATTACATGTAAAACATCGTAAATGCCATTACTTTCTTTAAGGCAAACCTGTATGATTAGATGGGCGCCTGTTTATTCATCCCTACCAGCTGACATTGCATTGCCCTGCTGGAGGCAAGAGGTGTAGAAGGAATTAGCAAGGTGATTGTGGTTTGTTGAATGACTCTGCCTGGAGCTTCTGTCCTGTTGTTTGCTGCTTTTAAAATAGGTGCAGTATCATTTTCTAAAAAAAACAGAAGTCTCTGCTTTCAACAGATGTCTTAGAAGTTCACTCATAATTAATGTTACTAGTTTAATAATCATGGTTAAGATGAATAATTGTTTTACCAGCTTCAGTATGAAACGTTTCTTGTATTTATTTGAATGTGCCGTAGTTCTCTTTCAGCTTACTCAAACAAAATTTGTGTCTCTGCCTTTTCTAGCGAAAACTGCACATTTTTGGATTCAGTAGTACTCATTATGCTAGTGAACACACATAATAAAAACTCCTACAATGCTCTCTGTCTTCTGCATGAAAAGTTTCACATAAGGAGTTGTCTTGAATGTTTCAGCTCTTAGCCTGTAATTACTCCTGTTCTCATTTGTTTTCAGTTGTCATTTGCTGTAACCATTCATTTTGTTCTTATAGTGCCTTTCTTTGCAGACGTTTGATGTTTAATATTATTCACAGGAGAAATGTGTGTGTTAAATTGGAGAGAAGATTTATAATCTAATCAGAATATACTGAACTACTTTCATAAACCCTTGACATCTCACAGTATTTGTTTGTGGGGTGTGTGGATACAATTTTGATAACTTCTAAAAAGTGAAGATAATTATATTGTCTGATTTGTCCCATAAATGCTGGATTGAGGAATGTAATTACCTGTGCTTTTCATATGAGGTGGAAGAAGGGAAGGGAAACTACTTATCTATGTTTCACTTACATTTTTTAGATCCAGGAATGTATGCTGTTTGGGCCTTTTTGAAGCAGCCAGTGTTCGTAATTCCACCTGTTAACATTAAAGCTTTCATCCCACCATGACTTGTCAAATTGCTTAAATTACAGTTAATTGAACACATGAGAAAGCAGTAGCAAATCCAGTATGATGTGATAGGGTATCATGGCACAGCTGTACTTTGTCTTCAGTGCATTGCGATTGTGGGATTATACCACTTGCATGGAAGGTTATTATTTCATGTTTCCACCACCTTTAATTATTTTGCTGCTATGCTTGTGATTTATCGCTTGTGTTACAAAAGAAACATGGAGGGTGCCAAATGGCACTTGCTGGGTAGGGGTGCTGAGCTGTATTTAGCTGTCAGAAAAAAAATGGGTATAAATATAACACGAGTAGTTTACAGGTCCTTAGTCACGAAGCAAAAGAGTATGAAGAAAAGAAAAATAGAATTAGGGTATTTGCATCCTAAAAACCATGGATCACTGACATGCACCTATATCCTCTGCAAGTAAAACAAATTGCTGCCACATTTTATTGTGTAGATTGGAACTTTTTTCAACCAGTGCAGGGGACATTTGTATTTGAGCATAAAGCACTGTGATGCTAATAAAACAAAGCTGCGCATAAAGCTTATTGGATAAATCTGGAAGTATTCCAGAATTTTGTGGCTCAATCCTTAAAAAAAAAAAAAAAAAAAACTGCACTAGATGCAGACAAAGGAAAGGTGCAGCACACTGCATTCCAAGCACCTCTGAGTCTGACTGTTCAGTAAACAAATATAGACATGGCAGCTTTTGAAGGCATTAACAGATTTTGTTGCCAGTTGTTGTAGTAACAGTGGTAATAGCCCTTGATCATCCTGTAAAGTATATGCCTTGTAAGTTACTTAAAAAGGTAGCTGTTACCCACCTGTCAGACTGTGGCTTCTGTAGTTACAGCACACTGCTGTCTCTGTAGGAGATGCCTGTGTCCTGGCAGGAGGATAAACCCGTCACTATGACTGGACATTTTGTGTTTGACTGGCAGTGGAAGGATTGAACAGGAATGATGATTTCTTGCTAGGTTGTACATCTTGAGAGAGGGAGGGAGGTGGCTTGGCTCAGTGTCTTAACAGCAGCTGCCAAGAGGTTGGTGAATATTTTGTGGCATGGTAGTGGGCCTAGGGAGACCTTACTGCACTTGCATCAGGTTCGTGAGACTGGGGTGACATGAGTGGAAGCATGCATGCATGCATGCACTCTGCTTCAGCTGCAAATAGGGGAGCTGGAGAGTTGCCACACGGAAAGGTATTAGGAAACGCCACAGAATCTGCAGACTGCCCTGCTGTCTAACAACCATCTCATGCCTCACAGGGGAATGAATGTGCTGACTGGGGAAGGTATTTGGTAACTCCAGTGAATCTACAGACAGGCCTGCTCCCCTAACACCCAACTCTTACTTTAAAGGGGAATGAATAAGCTGATTGGAGTTCCCTGATGCCTTTCCTCAGTCAGCCCGTTCATTCCCCTGTGAGACGAGGGTTGGGTGTTAGGGAGCAGATGTTCTTCATCTCACATTGCTGCAGTCCTAACACTTCGGTCAGGGCATTTGACTGACATCAGGTACAAATGCACATGACCGGGATTACCATAATTTGTGTATACCTTGTTTAGGACCTGAGCATGACGTTGTTGGGTGCGGCTTTGTGCTAGGTTCAATAAACGCACTATATAAAGCGGAGGGATTGTGCCAGGTTGGTCAGACAAGGCTGTTAAACCTAGGTTAGATTTACAGGATGTGGCCTCCCAGGAGGCAAGCCTTCCTAAGGTGTCTAGGTTCTGCTTCCAAGGCTTCTCCTAGAGGCAGGTCTAGTTTAGCTGCTGTGGGTGTCACTCCTAGTTCTTCAGGTTCTGTGCACAAGAAGCACATGCTTAAAATGGCAGAAGATTTAATTACTTTAATTAGAGGCTCTATGCCCCTCCTGATAAGAGGCCTAGGATGGAGCCAGTGTTGGGGATTATGAGCAGGCTTCAGATGTGTCTGAGTCTTGGCTGAAGACTTGCAGGAGTATTCTCATTATTCTGACTCTGATGTTGATGATTCTACTCCTTCTGCTTCTCCTCCTGAGGATTTTTCTTTTCAGAGACCCTTCACTCCATGAGAGAGCACTTTAAATGGGAGGGTCAGGACTTCTCTGACTCCAGCATAGGCCTTTGGCTATACCTCCTGTTTTGACTGTGGTGGAAGATGTGTTTGCAGAGGCTTCTCTTAATCCTGATTCCTTGCCTCCTGCTCCTGTTAAACCAGATAGGTATTACAGGGTGCCTGAAGCTCATAAGTATCTTTTTAAGAGTCCTAGGGCAGACCCAGAGACTGTTAGCCAGGGGCCCACTGCAGATAAAGAGGCCAGGGCCTTGGATAGATGGGGAAAGAAAGTTTATACTTCTTCCACCCTAGCCATGAGAGCTTTGAATTGCCAGTTTCATATGTTAAAATATCAAAATTATCTGCTTTCACAGTTGAAATCTAAGGTTGATGCTCTGAAGGTATTGATTGTAAAGAGTTACAGGATTTAGTGCATGTTTCTGAACAGGTGGGTAAGCATTCTTTGCAATGTGGTTTTGATGCTGTACAGGCCTCCTCTAGGGTAGCTGCCACTGGGTCAGTTCAAATTTATCTGACCATGTTAAAACTAGGATTTTGGATGTGCAATCTGATGTCTTGTTTGGTTCTCCTGTTGAGGCAGTTTTAAAGAAAATGGAAGACAAGGCTAAGTCTATGCAGACTGTTAAAGATTTTTTGCAGGTTCAACCTCCAAAGTTTAGTAGAAATTGGCCTACTAAGGGGTGGACGTATCCTTCTTATGATTCCCAGTCTAGGGGTAGAACTAGACGTGGCAGGGGCAGAGGTCAGGGCTCTTTCAGGCCTAGAACAGGAGTTCTCCTGCACAGTCTTGGTGAGGGCAGGGGTCAGTCCTTTCGTAAACAGACCCAATGACCTACCTTTTCAGCTGTCAGAACCTTCTCGCCTGGCAGCACCTTTGGGAGGAAGGCTGGCACTTTTCAAAGAAAATTGGAGTTTGATTACCCAAGACAAATGGGTACTGGATATCATACATCACGGTTACAGGTTTTATTTCCATACCTTGCCTCCTTTCAAAGGCATGCCAGACATTCCTCCTCCACAAAGAATGGAGGCTCACAAGCAAATTTCACTGTTACCCCAAATAGGGGCCATACAGCCGGTTCCTATGCCAGGAAGGGGCCTAGGATTTTATTCTGTTCCTAGTACCAAAGAAGGGGAACACGTGGAGACCAATTTTGGATTTATCCATCCTCAACACTTATCTGGACATTCCCAAGTTCAAAATGTTGACGTTGCAGCAGCTTTTACCTCTGCTGGGCAAAGATCATTGGATGGTAACTTTGGATCTCAAGGAGGCTTACCTTCATGTTCCTATCAGACTAAGTTGCAGGAAGTATCTGCGGAATTCTCACTATCAGTTCTCTGCATTGCCCTTTGGCTTATCTACTGCCCAGAGTGTTCACGAAAGTTCTGGCTCCAGTGATAGCTTTCTTCAGGCTAAAAGGAATACAAATCTATCCTTATTTGGACGACTGCCTGATTCTGGCTCAAGAAAGGGAAGAGCTTCTTCATCATTTGGAATATGTGATAGCAGTGCTAAGATGCCTAGGGTATTCTGTGAACGAAATAAAGTCCAGTCTAGTACCCTCTCAGGACATGTGCTTTCTGGGTGTGAGACTGAGTACAGCATCCCAGATGGCCTTTTTAACCCCGGACAAACAAAAGAGTCTTTCCCTTTACTTCCATCAACTATCTCATCAGTCCGGGCTGACTGCAAGGACAGTCCTTCAAGCCTTAGGGTTCATGGCATCTTGTATTCTGGTGCTTCCCAATGCCAAACTGCATATGAGGAAGCTACAATGGTATCTCAAAAATGTATGGACACAGCACTGCCAGGATCTGGACACTGTCATTCAAATAATACCTTGCATTCAAAAGGAATTTTTGTGGTGGGCTCAGGAATGTCACCTAAACAAGGGACTCTCTGTGACCCGGTCAGATTTTAACGACAGATGCCTCAGACAAAGCTTGGGAGCTCATCTGAATGGAAAGTGGATACAAGACAAGTGGCCTGCCAGACTACAACATCTGCATATCAACATGAAGGAGATGTTAGCAGTCCAGTTTGCATTAATGGCTTTCAAGGAATTACTTCTTCCAGGGCAGGTGTTGATTCTAACAGACAACACAACTGTCATGTGGTACATCAACAAGCAAGGGGAACGATTCTTATCCTCTATGCAGGCAAGCAATGATTTTGTGGGAGACTGCTCTCAGTTTACAGCTCAATCTTCAGGCAAGGTTTCTGCCAGGAGCACAGAACTCCTTAGCAGATGTGTTAAGCAGACAAATCATGGATCCCCACGAGTGGAAACTGGATCTTCATGTATTTCAGAAATTGACAGTGTCCTGGGGAACTCCAGACATAGATCTGTTCGCTTCTCCACTAAACCACCAGCTGCCAAAGTTTTGCACAAAGCGGTATCATCCCACAGCTTGGAAAGTGGATGCTCTTTCTTTCAGTTGGACAAATCTTCATGTGTATGCCTTTCCACCTCTGCCTCTCCTCTCAAAGGTACTTCTGAAGGTCAGACAGGACAAGCCAAGGATGATTTTGATAGCACCAGATTGGCCTCGGCAGCACTGGTACCCACTATTGAGAAGTCTAGTACGGAAGCCTCCATGGCCTTTGCCTTTGATTCCACATCTGTTGTCCCAGGAGGACAGCCATTTGCTCAATGTCAAACTTCACTCTCTTCACCTAACAGCATGGCATATTCTGTTTTAAACCATAGAGGGTCTCAACTTCCACAACAAGTTTTGAATGTGATTTTGGAAGCTAGAAGGCCTAGTACAAGGAAAGTGTATGCAGATAAATGGAAGAGATTTTTGTTTTGGAGTGCAGCTAAGGATTTGGATGTTTCTGAGCCTGATTTAAGTGTGGCTCTTCAATATCTTACTGAGTTATTGGACAAAGGTTTGTCCTTCTCTTCTATTAAGATTCATGCTGCAGCAATTTCAGCTCACTATGACTGTGACCCACCATTGTTTTCTCATCCTTTGTTCAAGCAATTTCTTAGAGGGGCAAAGAATTTAAGACCCCACGAAGAGCTCCTACTCCTGCTTGGGATCTCAATTTTGTGTTGGAGAAACTCACTCTACAACCTTTTGAACCTGCAGCGACTGCTGAGTTGAAATATTTGTCATGGAAGACTGCTTTTTGTTGGCCATTACCTCTGCAAGAAGGGTTTCTGAATTGCAGGCCCTTATGGCAGTTGAGCCTTTCTTAATTTTTCATAAGGACAGGGTATCCTAATCCTTCCTTTATGCCTAAAGTGGTTTCTAGTGTGGCTTTAAACCAAACTATTCATTTGCCTACTTTTTATGCAAATCCCCAAAATAAAGGGGAAAAGATTTTGCACACTTTAGATGTACACAGGCAGTTGCGATATTATTTGGACAGAACTAAAGGGTTCAGACAATCTCAGCAGTTATTAGTTTCTTTTGCTTTGTGCTCTCAGGGCAAGCCCGTGTCAAAACAAACTATTTCTAAGTGGATTGGATTTTGCATTGCTTTCTGTTATTCCCATCATGGCAAGGAGATTCCAGCTGGGATTAGGCCTCATTCCACTAAGGCTACTGCCACTTCAACAGCTTTTTTGAGGGGGGTGGCAACTAAGGATATTTTGGAGGCAGCCACTTGGAGTTCAGTGCATACCTTCTCTAGGCATTACCACCTTCCATTGTACTCTAAATCCAGGGCTGGGTTTGCCACTGCTGTGTTGCAGGGCATTCTGGCAGCTCCTGCTTCATTATAGTTTAGCCATCCTCCCTTACCTCTGCTTTGGGATTCTACCCAAGTGTTAGGACTGCAGCAATGTGAGATGAAGAACATAGTACAGTTTTGTACCTACCATAAATGTAGATGTTCAAGATCCACATTGCTGCAGTCCAATTTACCCTCCTTCCCCTCTGTAGTTTGAGGTGGTTGTGTGGGTTGGGTTATCCATCTGAGGTATATTGTGTTTATTGTATATATTGTATATATTGTACATATTCTTGGTGTTAGGCTGGTTGATTGTTTAGCTGTTGCCTATGGGTTTGGACCTTTTTCTTTAGGGTCTTCTGACATCTGGGGCAAGAAAAGACTGAGGATATTGATGTCAGTCAAATGCTCTGATATTTGGGGGACAGCGGACTACCCAAGTGTTAGGACTGCAGCAATGTGGATCTTCGAACATCTACATTTGTGGTAGGTACAAAACTGTACTTTCAAGTGATAGATTTTGTGGAGTTGCCTAAAACATTTCCCAATGGAGTCTACAGATTTGCCTGCTTCCTAATACCCAACTCTCATATCACAAGGGAATGAATGGGCTGATTGGAAAATGACATTAACGGATTGGTACAGAATCTACAGACTGGTTCCCTCCCTAACACTAAACTCTTGTCTCACAGTTAAAGAAGCTAACGCTCCCACTAGCTAAGCTAATTTGTCTGACTTGAAGTTCTTAACATGGAAAACAGTTTTATTGATTGCTCTGAGCTCTGCAAGAAGCATATCTGAGTTGTAAGCTCTTATGATGAGTCAACCGCATCTCATTTTCCACAGGGACAAGGTTTCTTTCTGTGTTATGTTTTTGCTTGGGAGCAGTTGGGAACCACTCCAGAGCTAGGCAGGATATATGACCTTATAGAGGATGAGATGTCCAATTCTGTGGCTATCCACCACCTCTTTTACTAGCTGGAAGATGTTTATAAAGCTGCCTGCAGGACACCAGTTTCTATTCCAGCAGTCCCTAAAATGACTGAGAGGAAATATAGGGCCTCCTCATATATGACAGGTCTCTCCTGATTGATGAAATAGCTGCATTCTCCCCATCTGCCTGCTCAAATTAAAAGTCCTTGGCTTCATCTAAACCACAGCTGCCTGATAAAGGGAAATGGTTAGGTCTTCAGAACAAAAGGATGTCTCTTTCTAGTAGTCTAGCCTTTAGAATGGTGTATTGCCAAGGTTTTATGGGGAAATTTATTTTATTGTGTGTGTGTAAAGTTTGGATATCTTTTTGCTTCCTTACCTACAGAGCAGAAGTCCTATTTGAATGAAATTGTTTCTGATTTGACTCAAGTTTTGAAACGTGCCTTGAGAGGTGTGCTTGAATGTGTAGATACAATCTCAAGAAATGCTACTATTTCTGTTGTATTAAGATGGTTTGCTTGGTATGGTAATCAGAATTTTTCTAATGATTTAACAACTGAAATTTTTAATGCACATTTAAGTTCTGAATTTATGGTTGGGCCCCTCTGTTACATAGATTTTCAAACAGTAGGATGATAGAGGCAAATTAATGCATGAGGCATCTAGGATTTTGTATGTACCCAAGTTCTCCCCAAGCAACGGGTTTTCCTTCAAAGGAAATAATCAGCAAAAATCCCAGCCAAACAAAAGTCATGGATCCAAAAGGAAATGGCAGGAGAAGTACTTTGAAACCAAACAAGTGGGGTTCCTTTCTGAAAATGGATCAGTCCTCTGCAAGGAATGACCATGCCAAGTCACAGAGCTCTCATACCTCCTCCTTCCGTTCCTTCTCTTCCTCCTTCCCCTAGGCTGTCTCTCAGCCCCGTAACCTGGCCACAAATAGTTTCAGGCAGATGTGTTCCAAGGATAATTTAGAAAGAATACGCTTGCCAGTGGATAGAAAATATTCTTCCTTTCAGGGGAATTCTCCCACACCCACCAGACCAGGTAGAGCTGTTTCCTCCAGTTCTCCATCACATGGTAGAAGCAGGAGTCATAGTTCCAGTACCTGTGATACACAAAAGTACATGGTTTTACTCCAGAATCTATTTGGTACCAAAAAAAGGAGATAATTGAAATGGGAGTCATTAGAGCGAGTCCCAAAATACAGAATCTGAATGACTGAAAGACTGGACTTACATATGCTAAGTCCAAGATGACATTTCTTGGAATATTCCCTTATTTCCATGGTATGGCAATCTTGGGGGACTTGCCCCCCCCCCCACATGGGGAGGTGTAGGGGGGGGTGGCTTCTGTACATGCTTTTACAAAGAACTATAAGCTTGTTCCTTTTCTCTGATGTTGATGCCTTCATTTGCTCTTCAACCTGTGGATTTGGATCCGAGGACCTGATCCTATTCAGCCAAATACTAAATCTCCAGGATCCGAAATCTGAGCTCCTCCCCTACCCGTAATGCTCCCCTCCTCCAAATCCCCCAAATCTCATTTGCCATGCTTTGACTAGAAACGTGAATCTGCTCGTCTGAGCTTTTTCTGTGAGTTTTCAGCAGTTTTTTGTAGTATATTTCCGTCTTCTTCCTTCAGTAACTCTTTAATGTTAAGTTGTCAATCTCGCCTTCATTCTTGCTGGATGGGTTGACTCTGCCTATACTAAAGCTCGAGAGCTATTTATACCGGCTTGAGGCTACCCTATATCCCACAATGCTAGGCGCTAACTACCCAGATCTCGTTTGCCGCTTACAGCTGCGAGGTGAATTTATTACCGGCTCTTCAGGTTAGAAGTTATAATTCAAAAATTTTCTATCTTTTAGTCAGGTTTTTACTTAGTTTTTAGTTAGCGACCATCCCATTAGCTTCCCTTAATAGCTAATCCCCCTTCCGGTCCCTTTCTAACCCCCTTTAGTTATAAGGTTAGGCGTTTGGGCCTATTCTGCTTAACTTGTCAGTTTAATTTTTGTGTGACTGACTTTACTGTTTAAAAGGGTGTCTGTCTGTGTGTGTGTGTGTATTTTTTGTACTTTAGGATGTCAGAAGACACCAGGGTCTCAGGCTTCAAGAAGTGTGACTCATGCTGTCAGAAAATGTCGCGGACAGACGGTCACACTTCTTGTGTTTATTGCCTGGGCCCACTGCACCTGCAGGACTCTTGTTCCGTCTGTCATGCATTCAGCCCAAGAGTCCTGCAGGAATGCAGAAATAAGTTAATTTTCAGGGGCTTGTTAAAGCCTGAAGGTTCCCCGACCAAGTCATCTTCGGGGAAGCCTTCGAAGCCATCTAAGCCGTCGGCTCCGAGCTCAGAGCATTCGACTGGTGGTGCTCTAACTGCTGTCACATCGGCTCCGGCTGGAGCCGATGTTTCCAAGACACAATCTTCATCATCGGCTCCGGCTGGAGTCAACGTTCCTCAAATTCAGGCTTCTACATCGGTTCGAACCGGAGCTGATGATTCCAGGACTCAGTCGGCGCCGATAGTAGTGGCGGCGCCATCTGCTAGCCGTAAAAGGTCCAGATCTCCATCCTTGGAGTCTGTTCACTCGGCTCCGAGGTCTCCCTTATTCTCGGAGCGGAGACATCGATCCCATTCCTCCAGGTCTTCCAGGCTCTCGGACCACGACCTCGAGAGGGTGGTTAGTAGACTTCTTAAGTCTCAGGAACGAGCCCAAATGCTTCATAGCCCTTCTCAACAGACAGTGGCTATCCCCACCCCATCTTCGATTCCTCCTCTGACTCTTCCTCTGAGTTCGGAGCCGGAGCTTGTGGGAGCCGTGGCCGTTGACACGTCGGAGCCAATACCTCACCTTTCGGCTCCTTCGTCGGCTCCGGTCTCTTCCATGGTCCCATCCTTGGAGGGATCCAGGCGCATGTGGTCCCATCCTTGGAGGGATCTGGGCGCATGGACTTCCTTGTCGGCTCCGAGAGGGCGAGTGGCATCGGACCCTTGTCTGACCCCATTCTCCCTCTCAGAGCTTCTGTGCTGGTAAGTTCGGCCCCGACATCGGCTTCGGAGCCGTCCCTCTCGGTGCCGGGAGGGGTCCTTATCTCTTCGGAGCGGGGACATTCTACCCTGCCTGATAGGGGTGCCTTCGAAGTCATGAGGAGCGTGCTGGCCCCTGTGCCTGCTCCACGGTTGGCTCCCTCAGCTCCTTCCTCTGTAGTGCCTGCTGCGGTCTCTACCCACCCTCTCATTCCTGACCGTAGAGATCCAACGCCTCAGGTTTCCCCATTGGGAATATCCTCTTCTTCCGAGGTTTCCCCTGATCCATCAGGGGAACCCCCTCGGAAGAAGAAATGTAAGAGGAAGCATGTGGACTCCCCTGAGTCCATTACATCGGATACTGACTTGGATGAGTCGGAAAGGTCCCCACGGTCCCTCTCTGAGGATGTCTCCTTTTCAGACATCCTTGAAATCCTGAAGCAGATGGGGAACTGGTCTACCCTTAATCCTTCCGAGGATGAGTCGGTTTACCTAGATGCTTTTGGCTCTCGCCCTTCCACCTTCTGGGTGTCTCCGCCCTTTGACCCCCTCATGGAAGTGGTGGCGCGGAAGGCATGGATGGCCCCTGATACGATGGAACCTACCCAACGGAGGCCTTCCAAATTTATAACAGCCCCTTCGGACAAACAGTTTTTAGCCAAGGGTGTCCCGGTTGACGCCATGGTGGTGGCTGCAGCCACTAAGAAGGAACTGGCTGATCCTTCAGTACCTGTCCATTCTCCTAACAAGGAGTCTAGGACTATGGATAGGTACGGCAAGCAGATGTTTTCTTCAGTGACCTTTGTCATGCGATCGCTGAATTATCTGTGCCACTTCACCCGCCTTCAAAGAGACATATTCAAAGAAGTGGGTGAGGTCTTACAAGATCCAACAGCTGCGGGGTCTCACGACAAAATAAATTCCCAGCTGGCAACCCTGAATTCCATTGTCAACTCCTCCATGCGGCTTATTTCTTATGCGGCCGATGGGGCGAGTAGGGCTGCAGGCACAGGCGTTGCCTTAAGGCGTCACACCTGGATGTGGCTTTGTAACTTTGCAGACCCCTTTATGGCGTCCTTCACTAACTCCCCCTTTGATGGTTCAGCTTTGTTTGGACCTCAGGTGAAGGATACTTTGACCCAATGCGAGCAAGAAGGCAAGACTCTCTCTGCCGTGGGAGTCCGTTTTTCCACCCCGTCTAGACCATACCCTAAGGGTCAGAAGGGTGGGAAGATGTTGTTCCGTAAACCACAAGAGGTCGCGCCTGTCGCAAGAGGTCAGTTCCCCTCTAGAGGCGGGGGGGGGGACAATAACAGACGCCACCCTAGGGGCAGAAGAGGTCCGCAAAATCAGGGTAGCAGAGAGTCTTTTTCTGACAAACCCTTCCAGCATCCCTGAGAAGCTGTCCGCCTTCGGAGGCAGTCGGGAAAAGGTTATCACTGTACCCAGAAGCCTGGCTTTCACTCACCCAAGACAAATGGGTACAGTCGATCATATCAAAGGGTTACAAAATTCCCTTTATCCACACCCCAACTCAGCCAAAAGAACCCCTTCCAGATGTTCCACCCAGTCTAAGGGAACAAGCAGTACTAGAAATATCAAAACTGCTAACAGAAAGAGCCATCCAGCCAGTCCCAGCAGACCAACAAGGATCCGGAATCTACTCCAAGTTCTTTTTGGTACCAAAAAAGACAGGGGACTCGAGACCCATATTGGATCTCAGCAGACTAAACAGGTCTGTAAGAAGAACAAAGTTCCGGATGGTCACGCTGCAGTCCATTCTACCCTTTCTGGGTCAGGACGATTGGATGTGCTCAGTAGACCCTCAGGATGCGTACTACCACATCAAGATGCACAGGCGCTCCAGGAGGTTTCTCCGCTTCCGGCTGGGAAAAAGTCATTATCAGTTCAGAGCCCTGCCCTTTGGTCTCACTACAGCTCCCCGAGTGTTCACCAAATGCATGGCAGTGGTTACGGCTCATCTGAAGCGTCAAGGATTCCAGTTGTTTCCATGTCTAGACGACTGGCTCCTCACTGCCACCACCAGGCGTCAACTTCTCCTCTCCAGAGATTACACCATTCATACTTGCAAAGGGCTAGGTATCTCCATAATTTTTGAAAAGTCTGCCTTGTCGCCTTGTCAGTCTATTACCTTCATAGGCGCCACCTTGGACACAGTCCGGCTTTCCGCAAAACTAACCAAACAAAGAATTCTAGATATTCGCAGGCATGTTCACATCCTTCTTCAGAACAACAAAATCCAAGCCAGGTTTGTCCTGAAGGTATTTGGTCTCATGGTGGCGGCCTTTACTCTACTTCCCCTAGCTCGCTTTCATATGTGGATCCTTCACTGGATGCTTTTTTGACAGTGGTCCTTTCAACAACTCCCGATGTCACACAACATTTTAATAACCCTGTCTTGCAAGAAACACCTTTCTTGGTGGATGGTCTCCCCTCAAGTCCTTCAGGGCAGACCATTTGTTCCTTCTCCCCCGGTCGCCATGGTGACAACGGATGCCTCCCTGATCAGGTGGGGTGGCATTTTCAGGGCAGGACAGTCCAGGGCACATGGCAACCTTTCGAGTGCCACCTGCACATAAATGTCTTGGAGATGAGAGCAGTACTTTTAGCGTTGCAAGCCCTTCAGGACTCTCTTCTTATCGGGACTATCGCAGTTCAGATGGACAATATGTCTGTAGTGTGGTACATCAACAAGCAGGGCGGAACCAAGTCCTATCCCTTGTGTCAAGAGGCTCTCAGTCTTTGGCAGTGGACGATCTCCTCTCAGCGGTTTCTGATAGCAACGCACATCCCCAGGAAGTCCAACATCATAGCGGACAGGTTGAGCAGAGCCATTCTCATGCCACATGAGTGGTCTCTCAAACAAACAGTAGTGGAAGAAATTTTTCAGAGATGGGGTCGACCTTGCTGCGACCTTTTTGCAACACCTCAAAACAGCAAGTGCCATGACTTCTTCACTCTCTTCCCTCTTCCCGGCCAACCCCCAGAGATACTCTAGTCCATGATTGGCCCCGGGGACTTCTGTATGCCTTTCCTCCCTTTCCATTAATCACTGAATTGATTTAGAGAGCTACCGCCGTGAGAGCCACCATGATCCTCATTGCTCCTTACTGGCCTCGTCAGATATGGTTTCCGTTCCTGCATCGTTACCTCTTGGGGCAGCCCTGGCATCTGGACCCAGTGCCAGATCTCTTGACCCACCAGTCGGGACAGCTGCACCACTCTCTCCAATCTCTGAACCTCACAGCTTTGTTGCTCCAATTCCAACCCTAGCCAGGCTTCCTCTTATTTCCCATTCTGTGCGTGACATACTTATAGCTTCCCTAAAGTCATCCACCAGGAGGATTTACGCCAGCAAGTGGAAGTGTTTTTCCTTCTGGGCAGGAGCTAGAAATATAGATCCTTTTACTGCCCCTATCCAATCAGTCCTAGACTTCCTAGCCGAATTGTTTCACTCAGGGTCTTCCTCCACCATCAGAGTGCAGTTAGTGGCTATTTCGAACTTTCATGCAGGTTTTTCGGACTCCAGTATCATGTCCCATAAGCTTTGTAAAACCTTTCTTAAAGGTATCTTTTTGCTTAAGCCCCCCAGTCAGGGACCCCCCCACTGCAGTGGGACTTAAATTTGGTTCTAACCTCCTTGATTCTTCCCCCCTTTGAACCTGTGGCTTCCTGCTCCCTGAAATTGCTATCTTGGAAAACTCTTTTTCTGGTCGCCATAACATCTGCGAGAAGAGTATCAGAACTTCAGGCCCTTTGCATTCGTCCACCTTATCTAGTTTTCCGTAAAGACAGAGTGTCCCTCAGGACCAATCCGTCCTTTTTACCCAAGGTTTCTTCTGAAGCGAACCTAAACCAGACTATCGATCTTCCAGTTTTCTTCCCCAACTACTCCAACAGAGCGGAACAAAAACTGTATTTTCTGGACGTTCATCGTCAACTCCGTTACTATTTGGATAGAACCAAGCAAGCTAGGAAATCTGAGCAGCTCTTCCTATCTTATGCAACAGGCAAGAAAGTCCTTCCAGTTTCCAAAGTAACCCTTTCTAGATGGCTGGCTTCTGTGATCACTTTCATCTATCAGCTCAGATGCCAGAAGCTACCGTCAAGGCCCAGGGCTCACTCAACCAGAGCATTAGCCACCTCAATAGCTTTTCAGGCTAGATTACCAATAGATTCCATTTGTGCGGCAGCCACTTGGGCCTCCCCTCATACCTTTTATCTCTCATTACAATTTAGAAATGGCCTCCTGAAGCCGGGCTAATTTTGGTTCCACTGTTCTCAAAAGTCTGTTCCGATGAGCCACCCAGGTGAAGGTGCTAGGGACGCGGTCCCATCCAGCAAGAATGAAGGTGAGATTGACAACTTAACATTGAGAAGTTATGTACCTACCATAACGTTCCATGTTAGTTGTCTTCTTCTCACCTTCTTTCTTGCGTCCCACCCCCCATCCCCCTAGCCTGGACAGACCTAGGATCCTTGGGGATCTTCTTCTTGCCTCAGTTTGCCCCCTAGGCTATCCCTTCTAGTAGCTATAGGTCTAGGTGACTTTTGAGTGAGGTTTCCTCTCCTCCTTTTGTTGGAGAGCAGAACTGCTATGGTTTCAGCTATCAAATGAGATCTGGGTAGTTAGCGCCTAGCATTGTGGGATATAGGGTAGCCTCGAGCCGGTATAAATAGCTCTCGAGCTTTAATATAGGCCGAGTCGGAGCCGAGGGTCGGCTCCGAACCCATCCAGCAAGAAAGAAGGCTAGAGGAAGACAATTAACATGGAACATTATGGTAGGTACATAACTTCTCATTATATAGTGTATCTTTGCTTCATGTTTTTTTTGTTTTTGGATCTTGCAGTTTCTTCCTTGTGACAGTCCCTTTCCCTTCTCTACCCCTTTCTAGCTGTATTCCTTTCTTGCCTGTATATATTGCAAAAAAAAAGATTTATTTAGATTTATATACAGTTTATTTAGTTGCTAGAATTTTTCCTCATGTTGGATCTTTGTGTTGTTGTGTGTGTGTTTTTGTTTTGTGTGGATATGGCTGACCCCAATCCTGGGTGTTTTAAAAATAAAAAGTGTGTGCCTTGTGGGCAGAAGATTCCACTCTCAGATGCCCACTCTTGAGTGTATGGTGTGCCTGGGATCTGTCCACTTGGACTCATCATGCAGTATTTGCACTGGGTTTAACCAACGATCCCCAATTGATAGAAGGAACAAATTGATCTTGAAAGGCCTCCTTCCTTCTACAGCTTCTTCTTCTGCCACACCGTTCACTTCAGAGGTTCAAACCCCATCGAAAAAAAACCCAAAGATCTCCCCCAGTAGGTCCTGTCAATCAGGGTAATCTCCTGCCATGTCAACCAAGTAGTCAAAGCTGACTACTTTGGCTCTCATAGTTATTTAGGCCTCCCCTCAACATCGGAGCCATATTTTCTTCCTGGAACCGATGACATCCAGACCTAAGTCCCCTCTCCTGCAACAAGCAAGACCGGTTTCTAGGCCTGCCTCCATTGCTTCCTCCTCTAGGTCCTCTCACAGCCTTTCTGAAGCTCAGGTTGACAGCATGATGGTAAAATTTCTCAAGGCACAAATCTTGCTTTGGGATCTTGCCTGCTCCGTCCCCCTCTGGATCTGCTAGCAGTATTCCTGTCTTTGCTCTGATATCTAATTCTCTGATCCAGCCCCTGGTTTTGGAGTTATCAGGTTTGAGCTTTCCTGGAGGTAAGGCATTGAAGCCAGTAGGTACGGTTACCTCAAGTCCAGCAGTCTCCCTGACTAACCCAGCTCTGACCATTTTGGAGCAGACCTGCTCTTGGAGTCGTATCTTCAGTGTCAGGTCTGAGAGGTTGACGTCAGCCGTGAAGTTTATGGAGCTCTTTCCCTCAGGGCTTCAGCGCTTGATAGCTCTGCTTTGACTCCTCACTCGGATCTGGGGGTGGGGTGGGGATTCATGGAGCTTTCCCGTCAACAGCTTCGGCTGCAACGGGGGTGACCTTTGTGTCTCAATCTCCCTCGGCATTTGAGGTAGTGGAGAGGTTCTCTCTGCACCCAGAGTAGCCTCGACTCGACCTGCTTCGGAGCACCCCCCTCCAGCAGCCTGAGTGTCTGAGCCATCTACCTGTCTCCTCTGGGACAACCTTCCCAGGAAGACTTCCAGATTGCTTCCCTTTTGGAACACACAGAGTCTTCTGATACCTCCCTGGAGCACCCCACCGAGGAGTTCCCTTGGAAACACCAGTGTAAAAGGAGACACTTTGATTCCCCTTTGGATTCTCTCACAGAATACAACAATCTTGATGAAGGGATAGGGTCCCCCACATTACCACCTGAGGATGTCTCCTTTGGAGGCATCATGGAGATCATATGCCAAAAGGGTGGTTGGTCTTCCCAAAACCTTAACTCTGAGGAATTGGTGTTCTGAAAGTTTTTGGGTCAGACCCATCTTCTTTTTGGGTATCCCCCACCCTGGAGGACCCCCCCCTTATTGACATTGTGTCCTGCAGGGCATGGAAAGAGCTGGACACAGTGGAACCAATCCCTAAGCAGTCTGACAAGATTCTTAGCGCCTCTTCTGTCCAACCCCATTGGACCAAGGGTGTTTTTGTCGATGCCATGGTGGTAGCAGCAGCCACCAAAAAGGAGCTGTGGCCCAGCAGAGCTTCACTGTCCATCCCTCTAACAGAAAGTTTAGGGCCTTGGACAGGTTTGGTAAATGGGTTTATGCTTCAGCGCCCTTCGCATTGTGAGTGCTGAATTATTTGACACATGTAAACAGACTACAGAGGGACTTAGTCAAGGAACTGTCTGGTTCTGTCCCAAGTTCCATGTCTGCTGAGCAACAGAAGATTTTTTCCTCTAGGATGGCCACCCTTCAGTCTGTTTCTAGCATGTTCATGAGGTTAATTTCTCATCCTGCAGAAGGTGCTTCACGGGCGGCCAGATTAGACATTGTTACCAGATGCCACACCTGGATGCGACTATGTGATTTCTTAGAACCCTGCAAGGCGTCCTTCATCAATGCCCCTTTTGACAGATCAACTCTTTTCAGTCCACTGGTAAGAGGCACTCTCTCCCAATGTGAAAAGGATGGAAAGATCTTGTCTGCCGTCAGAATCTGCTTCTCCACCTCAGGAACCAGCTTGGAGGTAAGAAGTTGTGGTTCCAAAACTCTCAAGGTCCTTTTCAGGATTCATAAGAAGTCTTTCTTCCCAGAGGCAGGGGGGGAGTGGTTATAATGGCAGATGCTGCCCTTGGAGCAGAGGGGGGGGGGTCCAATGAGTCAAGGGTCTCGAGATACTTTCTTGGACGTACCCAGTTAGCAATCCTGAGGGATTGCCTGACTGCTCATCTCTGGAGACAGTCGGGGATGATTGTCTTTACACCCAACAGCTGGGAAGCCATCACAAAAGATCATTAGGTGTTAAAAATTATATTCAGAGGCTATTCAGTACCCTTTTTCAAGAAACCATCTTCAAGCAGAACCCTCTCCAATGTTCCACCAAATCAGTGGGAGGCTGCAGTCTTAGAAATTTTGAAGCTGCTGTCAAAAAGAGTCATGCCAAGTGTCTTCCTGACCAACTTGGATCAGGCATCTACTCCAGATTCTTTTTAGTGCCCAAAAAGACAGAGGACCTTAGGCCCATTCTGGACCTTACCACCCTCAGCAAATTAGTTGTCAATTTAAAGTTTCGAATGGTCATGATTCAGTCCATGTTGTCTTCCAGCAGAAGGACAACTGGATGTGCTCTATAGACCTTCAGGACACATACTATCACATCAAGATAAACAGGTGCTCCAGAAGGTTCCTCCACTTCTGGCTAGGAGACCGTCATTATCAGTTCAGAGTACTCCCCTTTGGTGTCACCACACCCCCCAGGGTGTTCACCAAATGCTTGGCAGTAGTGGCAGGTCACCTGAGACTGCAAGGATTCCAGGTGTTTCCATATCTTAATGATTGGCTCCTAACTGTTCCCACCAGGCATTGACTTCTAGAAGCCAGAGGATTCCTGTTCCACCTAACCTCGACCTTGGGCATTTCCATAAATCTGAAAAAGTCTCAACTTCAACTGGTCCAAATCATAGCCTTCATTGGAGACTGGATACCATTTGTTCTTTAGCCCTTCTTCCTCTTGACAGAATCTCCACCTTGAGGGCTCATATCATACAAGGTGTGGACATTCCTTCTCCTCCAGTGAGTCTTGTTCTAAGAACCTTAGGATCCATGGCGGCCACAATTACCTTGGTACCTTCAGCATGCCCTCACATGAGAGTACTTCCGTAGACCTTAGCAGTCCAATGGTCCCTTCTTTAGTATTCATTGAATTACCAGATCAGGATCTCCCAAGCATGCATACAATCTCTTCTATGGTGGATCCAATCCAAGGACCTTCTTCAGGGCCACTCATTCATCCTCCCCCCTCTCAAGGCCCCTGTGAACATGGACGCATCCCAATTTGAGTGAGGCATTATCCAAAGCACGTGATCCCTCCAGAGACCAACTTGCATATAAACATTCTGGAGATGAGAGCAGTGCTTCTTGCGTTGCAAGCCCTTCATCCCTCTCTTCCCAGGGGAACTATTGCAAATCAGATGGACATGTCAGTGGTCTACTACATCAACAATCAGGGAGGAACCGGACCGTATCCCTTCTGTCGAGAGGCCATAAGGCTGTGGCATTGGGTGATCTCTTCCAGCCACTTTCTTATAGCAATGCACATTCCAGGGAAGTCAAACATCCTGGCGGACAGGCTCAAAAGGACCATTCTGATGCCTCACGAGTGGTCTCTGAATATTTCAGTGGTAAATATGATCATCCAGAGATGGGTCAACCTTGCTGCAATCTTTTTGCATTTCCTTCCAATTTCAAGTGCAGCGACTTGTTTTCCCTGATCCCTCCTCAGGGACAATCACTGTGAGAGGCTCTAATCCATGCTTGCCCCCCCCCCCCCAGGTCTACTTTATGCCTATCCTTCTCTTCCCCTCATTCCCAAATTTCTGCAAAAAGCTCAGAGATTTAAGTGCCAAGTTAACCTCATTGCTCCCTTTTGGCCCTGACAAGTTTGGTTTCCCTTCCTTTGGTCTCATCGTGTGTCAACCGTGGACTCTGGGTCCCTCTCCAGAGCTGTTGTCCCACCCCTCGGGACATTCCTGTCTGGAGCTGCTTAACCTGAAATTAACCGCTGAGTTACCCCACGTCCAATGATGGCCAATACTCCCGGGCTTTCTTCCCCAGTTAGAAAAATTTTGATTGTGGCACACAAACCGTTCACGAGGAAATTATACAATAGCAAGAGGAAGATGTTCTCCATTTGGGCTTAGAACAATCTGGACCCTTTTTTAAGCTCCAGTTCCTGTTGTGTTAGATTTTCTGGCTTCCATTTTTCATAACTGAGCTAGTTTTTCTATGGTGAAAGTGCATTTGGCGGCCATTGCCAGTCTTCACATTGAGGAAAATTCCTTTTTTCTAGCCTCATCTAAATTGTGCAAGGCCTTTTTAAAAGGTGCCTTTCTCCTTTGTCTTCCTGTCAAGGAACTTGTGCTCCCAGTGATCTTACCTTGGTTTTGCAGGCTTCAGTCTCGCCTCCTTTTAAGCCTTCAGCTAAGGTAGATTTAAAGTTTCTGACCTGGAAAACCATTTTCTTGGTTGCCATTACCTTATCCAAAAGTGCGTCTGAATTACAGGCTTTGTCTTGCAAGCCCCCATATTTTGAATTTTCACAAGGCCAGAGTTACTTTGCATATCAACTCTTCCCTTCTGCCCAAGGTCTCTCCTGAGGATAACATAAACCAAGTTATCAATCTGCCAGCCTTCTTGCCTAACTTTCAAACCAGAGGAGAGTATCAACTTTATATGCTGGACATACACAGATAAACAAACTATCTGATGTTGTTAATCTTCGTTCATTCCTTACTGATGGGTTATCGGTTCCGTCTTCGGAACCGAGCCAGCCATATATCAAGCTCGCATTAGCCAAAAACTCTTGAGTCAAGGTCCTACCCAGAATGCTGTGCTCCCTGTTACCCCAGATCTTGTTTGCCGCATTGCTGTACAGCCGTTTCAAGCCACTCTCTTCAGCTAAGTTTATAATATTTTGAAAGTTTATATATCGTTTCTACTTTAAAGTTTTTCAAACAGTTTCTGGTATTATTCTCCTACCCTAGCATGTCCTTTAGACTCTCTCCCTTTAGTCTACTGCCCTGTATTACCCCTTTCTTACTTTTGAGGTAATTCTTCATTACCATCGTTGGTAATCCTTCTTCCTTCTCTCTTCTTACCCTTTTGTGTAGCCTTTCCTCTTCTTTTTGATACTGTTGTTCTTCTCCACATCATTATGTCAGATAAGAAAAGTAGTGTTGGTTTTAAACAGTGTAAGAATTGCGGCCATAAGTTACCGCTTTTCGATGGCCATGACTTATGTGTCTATTGTTTGAATGTCTCCCACCTTACTGTGGATCCCCCATGTGGGATTTGTAGAAATTTTTCGACCAGGACTCTTAACAAGAGAAAGAACAAGTTAATCCTGAAAGGTCTTCTCAAATCCCCTTTCTGTGAGGCTATCTCTGGGTTGGAGGGCTCACCCCCTCCTGCTAAACCCAGTAAGAGGCGTTCTTCCTCATTGAGGTCGCTCACTTCATCTCTCTCTGGAGATCGTAGGGAGTTGACTCATAAGAAGGTGAAAATGACTACTACTTCGGTGCTGCCACCTGTGACCCTTTCGGCTCTAGGCTCAGCACCGCCCCAGTTGATTCTTGCTCCAGCCATGCCATCCTTATAGACACCGGCACTGGAGTTCCCAGTTCAGACAATTATGGCTCCAACAGTTCCGTCGCAGCCCTTACTGGCACTGTCCATGCAGGTACAGTCCCCTTTGGCACCGTTGGTACAATCCCCTTTGGCCCAGAGTATGAAATTACTGTCCTCCACGGTGCAGACACTTTCAGCACCAACATGCTCTTCAGTGCAGTCTTTTTCAGCGCCATCATTGTTACGGGTGCAGACACTTTCCTTGACTGCACCATACCCATCGGTGCAGACACCTTTGACTTCTATGGCGCTGATGTCGTAGGTGCAGACTACTTCGACACCATTATCTTTGGTGCAGACATCCTCGGTTCCAGGCTCTGCACCTCTCAAATTAGCAAGGACCAAGTACTCTCCTTCCTTGGATCCATTCATTGGTAGCCAATGTAGCCCTTTTCTAGAAAGGCCAGAATCGCCCTCAGGTTTCTCTATGAGGTTGACCAGGAGCCTCTCTGAGCAAGATGTGTTGCGGCTTGTTGACCAGTTGTTTGTGGCCAGAGGTCTCTCTCAACTGTCGAAACCCCCCATTCCCTCCATCGGGTGAACGTACATCTCCTCAAACTTCAATGTACACTCCTCCTTCGACTTCCACCCAAGTATCGAAGTCCATTACTCTGACAGCATCTTCCCTCCCTCTGATCCCAATAGTGGATCTCACTTTGGAACTGTAGTCATCCTTGTGGCCCTCTGTGCACTGACCATCGGGCTCTTCTCAGGCCAGTGGCTGTGCCGTGGGGGAGGGCATTCTTGGTTCCACGCCGATTTTTTTCTGTGGCACCCTCCAGGAATCCTCTCTCTCTCTCATGCTTCACAGTCCTCTTGAGACTCCTGGTCTGGGGGTCGGCTCATCGGGGCAGGGTGTGACCCTGTTTCTGAGGTTGTTGTGCTCTGTTCCAGGCTCCCATCCCTCCTTGGGTGGGCCAGCCTTCCAGGCCATGAGAGGGCGCTTACCTCTGCTGGCAAACCCCACATGTCGGAGTCCTCTTCCCCCTTCTGTGCTGCAACTCTCACAAGCCACAACCGATGGACACCGGGCACAAGGGCCTCAGGTTTCTCCTTCTCAGGAGACTCCCCCCTCTTTGCAGTCTTCCCCAGACCCTCCCACTGAGGAAGTACCCCACAAAGCTTCATGCAAGAGGAGGCACATGGACTCCACTGAGGAGTCTTTCACCGAAGATACGGATTTTGATGACAGCGAAGGATTCCCACGGTCACCCTCTGATGAGGTGTCCTTTGGTGATATCCTTGAGATCCTTAGACAGAGGGGTGACTGGAAGTCCTCTAATCCTTCCTCAGAGGAATCCGTATTCCTGCAGGCCTTTCGTGCCCGACCCCCTACCTCCTGGGTTACCTCACCAGCTGAAGAGCTTGTCCAGCTCATTGTCCAGCACGCATGGAAGGTCGCCCCCAGCTGAGCATCCCCATTGGTCATGAGGTCTTCCAGTAGATGCCATGGTGGTGGCGGCTGCAAAAAAAGAAAGACTTGGCAGAAGAGAGCCAAACTATCCATCTGCCCAACAAGGAGTCCAGGGCGATAGACAGACTAGGGAAGCATGTGTTTGCTTCATCAACCTTCACTGTAAAGTATTTGAACTATTTGGCACACTTTACGAGGCTCCAGAGGGATCTTATCAACCAACTCTGTGAAACCTTGGCAGGAGCTGTTTTTGAATAGGTCCATGACAACGTTGCTTCTCAGTTAGCCACCCTAGAGTCCATTTCCAATTCTTCCATGCAGCTTATTTTTCATGCAACAGAAGGAGTGGCTAGAATGGCAGGTGTGGGTATAGTCACCAGATGACATGCCTGGATATGCCTTTGCGATTTTGTGGACTCCTTTAAGACTTCCTTCATGAACACCCCCGTTGAGGCTGCTTCTTTGTTTGGCCCTAAATTTAAAGATACGCTGGCAAGGTGTGAACAAGATGGCAAGACCCTATCTGCCATTGGTGTCAGACACTCCACTCCTCAGTGATTCTACTCCAGAAATCAGAGGAGTGGGAAGATGTGGCACAGGAACTCACAGGGCTCTTTCCGTGATGCATGTGCCGAGTTCTCCCCTAAAGGCAGAGGGGGAAACTCCAATGGAAGACACTCCTTTCAGGGCAGAGGAGGTCCGCAAAACCGGGGTTCCAGAGATTCTTTCTCTGGCCAACCCTATCAGCACTCCTGATGCCTTGCCCGACTGCTCACCTCTGGAAGCAGTTAGAGGTAATTTTTCCTTGTACCTCGCTGCCTGGTGAAACATAACTGCCAATTCTTTGGTACAACGGATAATATCCAGAGGCTATCGCATCCCCTTCCATCTTTGTCCAACCTCATCCAGTGTGTTACCCGGTGTTCCACCCAGTCAAAGGGAAGCAGCAGCACATGAAATTCAAAAGCTGCTACAAAAAAAGAGTCCTCCAAACGGTCCCCCCCAGACCAGATAGTATCCGTTTTTTACTCAAAGTGCTTTTTAGTGCCAAAAAAGACAGGGGACTGGAGACCAAATCTGGATCTCAGCACACTGAACACATTTGTAAAAACAGAAAAATTCTAGATGGTCACGGTTCAGTTTATCCTTCCTCTTCTGGAAGAAGATGATTGGATGTGCTCTGTAGATCTTCAGGATGTGTATTACCACATAAAAATGGACAAACAGTCAAGAGGATACCTCCGCTTCCACATAGGAGCCAGTCACTACCAATTTCAAGCACTGCCCTTGAGTCTCTCTACAGCCCCCAGAGTATTCACCAAATGCATGGCAGTGGTTATTGCTCACTTGTGACTTCAAGGATTACAGGCGCTTCCATATCTAGACTACTGGCTCCTCACCACCCCCCACCAAGCGTCTACTGGAAGAAGCCCTGCACTACACTCTCCTCACAGCACAATGCCTGGGAATTACTGTAAACTGGGATAAGTCCAACACGACCCCAGCCCAGTCTTTGGAATTCATCGGGCTACTGTTGGACATGAGAAATTGCACAACCTCTCTTCCGGACCACAGGCTTCAAAGAATAAGGCAACAGGTTCAACTGCTGCTCTATCACCACAAATCTCCCAACTGATCTATACTCCAACTCTTGGTGTCAATGGCAGCCTCTATCATCATTGTTCCTCTAGCCAGATTCCACATAAGGCTCCTTCAGTGGTTACTTCTCACTCAGTGGTACCCTCTACAACATCCTTTGTCTTTTCAGATAAGTGTAACTCAGAGATGCAAGCAAGATTTACTCTGGTGGACATCTTGAAATCCCCAACAATGGTATCGCCCCTTCAGCCGAAAGCCATGGTGACCATGGATGTCTCTCTGATAGGGTGGGGGGGGGGGGCTATGTCAGGGAAACTCGGTCCAAGGCACCTGGTTGGAGACAGAGGCCTTTTTGCATATTAGTGTCCTGGAACTGAGGGCAGTGCTACTAGCGTTGCAAGCATTTCATTCAATCCTTCTGTCAGGGACTATTGTGATCCAGTCAGACAACATGTCAGTGGTCTGGTACATCAACAAGCAAGGGGGCACCAGATCTTACCCATTATGCTGAAAGGCCTTGAGAATATGGCAATGGGCAATAGCTTCCAACTGCTTTCTAATTGCAATGCACATTCCTGGGAGCTCCAACATGATAGCGGACAAATTGAGCAGGTGCATTGTACAACCTCACGAGTGGTCCCTCAACCCTGTGATTGCAGCAAAAATCTTCAACCGCTGGGGTCACCCTTGCTGCGATCTATTTGCCTCCCCAACCAACTGCAAGTGCAGCAACTATTTTGCCCTGATCCCCCCTCTGGGATAGTCACCGAGAGACGCTCTAGTCCACGCTTGGGCCCTCGGGTCTACTTTATGCTTATCCTCCTCTCCCCCTCATCTCTCAGTTTCTGAAGAAAGCATGGCAGTTGAAAAACAAAGTGATCCTCATTGCTCTATATTGGCCTCGACAAGTCTGGTTCCCTTTCCTCTGGCCTCACCTGCTAGATCAACCATGGATCCCTACTCCATCCCCAACCTTGATCTCCTATCCACAGGGTCTGACTCACCCCAGTCTAACAATCCTGGAGCTGACAGCTTGGTTTCTCCATTTCCAATGATTGCCAGGTAGGAAAACCTCTCGTCCCCCAGTGTGTAGTATTCTTATTGCATCACATAAATCGTCCACCAGACTAATCCATCTCAATAAATGGAAAAGGTTTTCTCTATGGGCAGCGAATAAACAGTTAAACCCTTTGTCAGCCCCAGTCTCGGTGGTTTTGGATGACTTATCACACCTTTTCCACTCTGGGGTGTCTGCCTCTACTATTCGTGTGCATTTAGCTGCCATTTCGAATTTCCACATTGGATTTCAGGATTCTTCACTTATGTCACATAGATTCTGTAAAACTTTCTTGAAGGGGGTTCTTCACCTAAAACCTCCCTTTAGAGAACCAGTACAACCTTGGGATTTGGCCTTGGTCCGGCAAGCCCTAACAGCTCCCCCCTTTGAACCTGTGTCTTCATGTGTTTTAAAATATCTCTCGTGGAAAACTTTGTTTCTAATTGCAATCACATTGGCCAGACGCTTGTTAGAACTTCAAGCCTTATGCATCAAACCTCCCTATCTTATCTTCCATAAGGATAGGGTATCACTGAGAACTAATTTTTCTTTTTACCAAAAGTGGTGTCAGAGCAGTCTATCAACCAATCTGTTGACCTTGCAGTATTTTTTCCTAACCACTCTAACAGGGGAAAGTATTGCCTGCACTCCTTGGATGTTCATAGGCAAATACGATTTTATCTGGACAGAATGAAATCTAACCATAAATCAGACCATTTCTGGCTTTTTCTGGACCAAGATTAGGTCATCCTGTCTCAAAGTTACATTGGCTTCGTGGTTGAGAAATTGCATTACCTTTATCTACAACAAGAACAATGTCACCTTGCCTCACAGAGTAAAAGCACATTCTACAAGGTCCATGGCAACTTCAGCAGCTTTTCATGCTAAGGCTTCCTTCAATGATATTTGCTCAGCTGCGACTTGAGCCAAACCTCATACCTTTATTCTTCATTACAAATTGGATTTGGCCTCCAGAGGTAGAGCTTCTTTTGGCTCCATGGTGCTCAGGAATGTCCTTCCATGAGTCCACGCAGGGCTCTGTCCCATCAGTAAGGAATGAATGAAGATTAACAACATCAGATAAAGAAGTTATGTCTTACCGTAACGTTCCATCTGTGCTGTTGATCTTCATTTATTCATTACTCCCCACCCTCCGTCCCCCTCCGGAGTTTCCTGGTTGATCTCATGTACTCCTTTATTGTAGGTCTTTTATGACCAGAGGTAGTTTCTACTTTTGTCTATCAACTTGCAAACTCGATCTGGGGTAACAGGGAGCAGAGCATTCTGGGCAGGACCTTGGCTCGACAGTTTTTGGCTGACATGAGCTTGATGTATGGCTGGCTCGGTTCCAAGGATGGAACCGATAACCCATCAGTAATGAATGAACGAAGATCAACAACACAGATGGAACGTTATGGTAAGACATAACTTCTTTTTTCAGAAAATCTGATCAGCTTTTCATTTCCTTTTCTAAGACCAAGTTGGATGAACCAATTTCCAAGGTGACCCCAGCTCATTGGATTACTGGTTGCATTAAGCTTGTTTTACTCCACAAGGGGCATCCCCTTACGTTGTCGTATTCAGGCTCATTCTACTAGGTCTGTTTCCACCTCCTCAGCATTCTTGTTGAAACTTCCTATTAATGACATTTGCACAGCCACTACCTGGTTAAGCAACCATACTTTTATATTGCATTACAAATTGGACATTATTTCCAGGAACATAGCCTCCTTTGGTTCTGCTGTGCTCTCCCAATTTCTTCTGTAGCTGGGGACTCTGTCCCACAGGTTGAAGAGCAAATGAAGGCAGCAACGTCAGATAAAGAAGTTATGTACTCACCATAATGTTCCATCTGAGTTGTTGCCTCTCGTTTGCTCTTCAACCTTCCATCCTCCTACCTTTTGAAGGACCTAACGGAGTTATTTAGACAAATACTTCGTTACTATTTGAGCTCCTGGAGTATTCTTTCCTGGCTTGCTCTGTTGTCTTTTGGCGAGTTCTTTCTCTTGTGTGATTAGATGATGTATAGCGATGCAGCAAACTGGATCTGAGAGATTTGGAGGAAAGGAGCATTATGGGTAGGGGAGGCGCTAAGATTTCGGATCCTGAAGCTTTAGTATGCTGCCTAGTCGGATCTGATCCTCTGATCCAAACCCACTGGTTGAAAAGCAAATGCTCTTTTTAAGGAGAAGAGCGATCTTTAATATTCAGTCTTCCTCTGTGTTTCTGGTCTGTTTTTTTTTCCAGCATGTCGGCACTCAGCATTTTGAGTGCTGACGTTTCAAAAGGGAGCCAAAAAGAAGCACTCCTAGAGACCTATCATAAGTTTATCTATTTGGAATACTTTTGTAAAAAGTTCTGAAATTCAAAATGCTCACCTTACAGATTATCCTAGTGTTGCTTCCAGACTGGTGTGTCATGTTGGCTCTAGATCTCAAGGATGCTCATCATATTCCTGTTCCTCCCATTTTCATGGAATTTTTGAAATTTGCTGTGTCTGGCTTAAATTAACATTTTTCTGCATTACTGTTTGGGCTATCTACTGCACCTTGAGTGTTTACAAAGTGTCTGGCCCCAGTGGTTGCCTATTTCAGAATCGTAGGCATCCACATTTTTCCTTATTTAGATGACTTTCTAGTTTGTGCAGATTCTGCACCCAAGTACTTGGAGTCCTTAGACAAAGTCACAACCCTCTTTCCCACCCAAGCTTAAAACTGAACCTTCAAAAGTCCTTCCTCACACCCTCTCAACGAATTGTTTTCCTGGGGGGGTGTTGGATAGACATAGTAGAGAGGATGGCTTTCCTACAAAAAGACAAAGTTCTGACTTATCAGGGCATTTTGTTAGATTTTTTTTTCTCTTCTAGATGTCTCAGAGAACGTCTTTCAAAATTTTAGGTCTTATGGCTTCAGTGATCTTCATGATACCATGCCAGACTACACATGAGAAAAATTCAGTGATGCTGCAGAATTGTTGAACACAGCACATTCGACCCTTGGATTTCCAGGTACTGGTACTGGGATTTGTGAAACGGGAGCTGCCTACTGGAAGTATCAACTGTCTCTGAATCCAGGACTCCCTTTCTGTTTTCAGATCCCAGTCCAGTCTTCAAATTTTGCATCGTCCATGGGACTTCAAGTGCAAGGCCTGTGAAGTCCTCAAGACATGCCAAAGAACATAAATGTAAACAAGATGTTGAGAGTCATTCATGCCTTAAAAGTTCTTCTGTACTTATGGACTGCAAGTCCTCTTCTAGTGGCCACAGACAACAGTAGTGTGATGTAGTACCACAAAAAGCAAGGAGGTACAAAGTCATACTCTCTTTGCTGGTTGGTAATGATAGACTGGGAATCGGCTCTATAGTGCTCTTGGAATTTTCTCGAACATTCCATCACAGCAAAACACAGTAGCAGACAGACTAAGCAGATCCTGGACAGACCCTCACTAGTGGAAGCTCCATGTCATGGTCTTCCAGGACTTGATTCAGATGTAGGGATCACCCCGAGTAGATCTGTTCACCTCCTTTTAAAGTGGACAAATGAAAAAATGCTATTCAGGACATCCTTGCAGCCATGCTTGGAAACCAGAAGCTCTGTCATTCCCATGGTCTGGAATGTTTCCTTATACATTTTCACCCTTTCCAGTGATTTGCAGCCTACTTCAAAAGATTCAGAAAGAATTACTGAAGATCATTGTGGTAAACCCCTTTTGGCCCAGGCAAAGGTAATTCTTCCTTTTAATTGAATTAGCCAAGGGCAGTTATCAAAAGCTTCCTAACAGGCTGGATCTGCTCACACAACAACAGGAGCGAATGGTCCATCCCAATGTAGAGCAATTGCAGCTGACAGTCGGGATGATTCTGTTTTTATGCATTTTAGGCACTTGTTCCATGAGGATGTGCAGCAGGTATTTAAGGAGACAAGAAAACCTGCCACTAGAAAATCTTCCATTTACAAGTGGAAGAGGTTTTCTAGGTGGTGCCTAGGCAGTAACAGTGGACCTGAATGGGGTTTTGCCCCTTTGTTTTTTTAAATATTTGTGTGTGTACTACTAAGAGATGGTTAATCATATGCTTTTATCAATGTGCATCTAGTAGCTATTGCAGCTTGTCTGTCCATGGATTCCCTTCTTTCATATATTTTTGTGGTCAAACAGTTTATGAAAGGAGTATTGCATATGAGACCCCCTCCAAAGCAAATTTCTTCCTCCCTGGGATCTCAACTTTGATGTTCATCATATTGATCACTGATGCGGTAATCTTACCTATATGGGTGACATCTTGCCATGGATATAACTGTCATACAGCTTCCAAAACTTTAGAGCACTGTCCATGCACTCAAACCATTAGGCAGCTCAGGCTAAGGTGCCTAAAATCACAGGTTCAATCACCAAGCTCATCAGAGTTTTCCTGCTTTTGACAAGTACTCTTCTCTGTGGACTTTCGAGGAGCAGTGGTCGACATGTGCTGTCCCTTTGATGGGCAGATAAGTTCTCTTTGCAGAAAACCTTTCACATAAAAAATAAAATATTGTTTAAAATGTATATTTCTGCTTAGGAAAGTTATTTTTAATTTAGGAGTTTGTGTTTTAATGGAATGTCATGATTCATAACTATTTTGTGTGGGAGCACCTTTTTTTGTATCCATTTAAAAGTTGTTTAAAGTAGCTGAAAACCTTTTTTCTGTGGAGAAATTGTTTATTTTACTTTTGGGGCCTGACAAAATGTACTCGTGTTTTTTACTGTGTCTTGTGAGAAAAAGTGACTTATCATTTTTAAATATTTACCAGCTTATGCTGCTTGTTTTCCACAGGAAAGAGGTGCCATATTTGGCTTTGAGTATGGAACAAACTAAGGATCATATGGTCAATTTCTTCCAGCTGCAAAAAGAAAAACAATCAAGCAGGCTAGCAATTTGCCTCAGCCATAGGTGGTTGACTCTGCTGTGTCCGAAACTGGTTCCTCAGACCACTCGTCTTTTACTCTAATGTAATTAAAGCCACTATGGATTGGGATTAACCATGTCCTCTGCAACTGTTGGGATCCCCTCAGTGGGCATGGAAAGCCATTCTCCACTAACCTGGGAGAGGGAACAGGGGAAGGTTTTCCTGTTTAGTCCATGTTGTGACCATCCCTGTGGAAGCTGTTGCTGGCATAAACAACACTGTTGGCCCCATTTTCTGGTCAAAACGAAATACAAAACTGGTTATATATCTGCACCACCTCAGATTTTTCTAGACAGAAGTAATTTACTAGATTTTGCTCACAGTATAATTCACACTATTGATTCTTCTTATAAATGTTATCTGGTAAAAGAAAGAGTGGTGCCTCTTTCCCCGAAGTTTCAAAATTCTGAATCTGAACAGGAAGATGAAGGAGCAGATGCAGGGTTTTCTCCTCAGATTTCTCATTCAGACTGTGAGGAGAGCACAGTATTGGATTCTTCCTGAAGGGGGTTCTCTCTGAGATTATTTCCAGAATGCCACTGTTTTCAGTGGGAGAACACAGAGGTTCCTCAGTCATTCAGAAGATACTATGAACTATTACAGATGGAATTTCCAGAACATTCACTCATTCCGCCAATGCTGCCACCATTGGAGGATGTGTGTGTCACTGCCTGTAGTTTTCCTGACAGTCAGTCTGCTGTCCCTAAAAAGGCAGATAGATTGCATAAAGTTCCTCGGTATTATAAGTATTTGTACTCCTCTCAAACCTGACCCAGCAGCTATATCTTTAGTTAATCCTACTGCTGCTAAGCATTTAGTGAATTCCAATCCTGCACTTTCTGACAAGCATGGGAAATAATTGATAAGTATGGGGAAAATCTATGCTTCTGCACCTTTGATTTTCAGAATTTTGAATCATCAGCAAGAGGTTCTCCAATTCGATCCTCGGCTGGGGTGCCGTCTGTGCATGTCCCCCTTGTGGTTGCGTGGGTTTCCTCTGGGTGCTTTGGTTTCCTCCCATATCCCAAAGACATGCTGTAGGTGGATTGGACACTCAAAATTGGCCCTAGGAGTGCGTGTGTGTACCTTCCGTAGAAGGTTGGGTGCTGGGCTGGCAACTCGACACCGTAAAAACTCTAATGCCAATGATAAGCAGACAGTTGATCCATTGTGGTGACCCCCAACTGGGAAAAGCCTCAAGAAGAAGCAACCTCATATGGTAACATTTATTCTCACTAACTGTGAAAGTATGAGGAATGCTTTGTTTGCAATTTCTTCTTGTAAGGAAAAATCTGTTTTAAATAGTTTAATTTGTTCCACTTTACAGATTACAACACATTGTTTAAAGAGTATATGTGACTCTATTGATACTTTCAGTGCTATGAATAGTGGTACTGTTTTGAGGAAGGCTACCTAGTTGCATTCTCAGAACCTCCCAGATTATGTGAAAAATTAGATTTTCAGTTCTCCTCTGGATAGAGATTTAGTTGTTGGCCTCTCAGTTGCAGAGGTTATCAAAACATTTGATGAGAGGGGTAAGCTGATGCAGGGAATCTCTTAAGATTAAGTCCTCCTTTTCCAAAATTTCTAAGGGATTCTCTAACCCCTCATTTAGTTTTGGCAAGAAACAAAATATAGTCTTAGCAAAATGCTGGACAACAGACATTTAAGAAGAAATGGGAAAAATATAGGAATCCTTGAATAGCAAGGACAGTCCACAAAATTAGAATGACTATTTAAGAGACCTTGTACCCCCCTCCCCCAATCCTCTGCAAGTGCCAGTTCCACTCCAGAAAGTCTGAATTTCTGCTTCTCTTTGGCAGCTGATAGTTTCAGACAAATGGGTTCTGAAGATCATTCATCAAGGTTACTGATGACAGTGGGAAGAAATTCCTTCTTTCTAGGAGGTAATTCCCCATTCACCAAATCAGGTGATTCCCCCTGTCCTTCAGCATATGTTGTCTCATGGAATGATGGAGCCAGTTTCGCCTTCCCAGATTGGGAAAGGATGTTTTTTAGTGCCAAAGAAAGAATGAAAAAAAATGCTTGGAGACCAGTTCTGTATCTTTCTTAAAAAAATTCTGCTCCAAGACTTCATGCAAGAAGGTCTGGAAGACAGATGCCTTTTCCATTCCTTGGGCAGGAATGTCCCTGCATGTTTTTCCACCCATTCCACTGATATCCAAGGTACTTCTGAAGACTGAGAAATAATCCCCCACAAAATAATTATGCTACAAGCAAATCTGACCCGCAGCTGACCATAGATGGCTTATCTATCTCTCCTGTCCAGAAGAATAAGGTAACTAGTGCAGTTTTTAGAAAAAAAATGTTTCATTTAGTCATCAGATGAATGAGCATTCTTGCAGTCAAATTTTAATGGTTTTACAGTGAGCTCTGCCCTGGTTATAATGGCTTTGTGAGGGGAGGGATCAGAATATCCAGGTGTTTTAATTGGTGGAGGTAAAATACACCTAATATGAATATATCAAAATGGAGGGGGGTTAAAACTGGTGGAGACTGAAGCACACCTCACTTGAATATGACTGAATGTCCACAAATGGGGTTGGGGTATCCACACTGGCTGTAAACTCTAATTGTGGACCAACCTTATCTGAGTTTTCACTAGGGCAGGGTTGTCTTACACTATAATACATCATTCATGCCTAAAGTTGCTTCTGAATTTAACTTTATTCAAGCCATCAGTCTCTTTGAGTGTTCTAGCCTGATCCAAAAAACAAAGAAGAAAAGATTGTACATACCTTGGATGTGCACAGGCAGTTCAGTAGTACCTTGACCAAACAAAACCCTTTAGGAGTGCTGAACAGTTGTTTGTCTCCAGTAACAAAAGCCAACGTATCTCTAAGCAAACCATTTGAACAATAATTGTCCTCTGCTGTTGTTTTCTATTACTCCTACCATGATAAATCTGTTCCAGGCAAGGTTAAGGCTGCCTTGATTAGACCGTATCCTCTTTGATGTCATATTGGAAATGGGTGGACTCTAGAAAAGTTCTAGAGGCAGCAACCTTGTGCTTTAATGCATTCACGTAGCATTACAAGCTAGATTCCTTTTTAAGATCAAAAGCAGGCGTTGCTAGGACCATTCTTCAGGGGCTCCTGGATCCCTTATCCTTCTACCTCCCAGTTGTAGAGTAAGCTTTGGAAATCTACCCAGAATGCCACTGAGGCAGTGGGAATGATGAGATGTGAAATTAGATGTTCGAATTTCTCACTGCCTCAGAGGCAGCCAGGGTTACCCGATTTCTGAAGGACCAGGTAGGGACACAAAAAAAAGGTCTTTCACACTAAGTGAAGACCAAAAAAAAAAAAAGACAGCAAGCAGTTCCGCATTGAGCAGAAGTGGCTCCACTTTGCGATTTTTGATTGGCTCGTATGCCGGTATATGAGCCAATCAAAAATTTGCACAGCAGACCCTCTTCTGTTCAATGCGGAATAGCTCGCTGTTCCACATTGAACAGAAGTGACTCCGCTTTGCGATAAATCGCAAAGCGAAGGCTGTTTTGCCGGGATTTTAACTTGCAGTGCGGGACTCGGGATTGGGCTGCTGATCCTGAGACAGTCCCGCTCAAATAGGGATGTCTGGTAACCCTGGTGGCAGCACTCCTCTGCCACCCTCCCCCCCCCGATTGGGCATAGCTGAAATGGGTTTCAACCTCCTTCAGTCTGTTGTTGACTATCTGGTATTGTACATGGCCATGAATTTACTCTTGCTAGATTATTCTGGCTTCAACTACTTTCCTGTCCTCCTCTGTGAAAGCGAAAAAGCATAAACACTCACTTCCTGTGACTTCCCTCTCAGGATATGATCAGGTAATCGACCGTCATGGCGTGGGGGGCTGAGCATTTTGAAAGATGGCCAATACTGGGTTACCTTGGGAAGTAACCCAAAGTACCACTGTGGTAGTGAGGAATTCAAACAGCTACTGTTACAGGTAAGTAGGACTTGCACAACTGTACTTTCACAACTAAAGCAGTTTTTGAAAATGGTTTTACTTTTCCATTCACCTAAAAAATGGGTGGCTGCTCCTCTGGATCTTAACTTTGTATCTAAAAAACTTACTACTTATTCCTTTTGAATGGGTTTATCAGGCCGTGTGAGGTTTTTATTTGGAAAATTGTGATTCTATTTGCTTGGATTTTTGCGAGAAGAGTATCTGAGTTACAAGCTCCTATGGTGAATTAACACTACCTTTTTTTTTTTGACACACTTCTTGAGAACAAATCCTTCTTTTATGCTTCAGTGGTTTCCAAGTTTACCTTTATCCAATCTGTAATTTTCCCTGTATTTTTTTTCCAGAACCTTAGAGTAAATTGTACTTATTCTGGATACCTGTAGGCAGATTAGATACTACTTGGACATAAAGTCCTTTAGGGAGACCAGTCAACTATTGTTTTCTGTGAAGGTAAAATAAAGGAAAACCATTGTTAAAGCAGACAATTATAAATGGTTGTCCCATGCTGTTTTTTTCTACTATTTTCATCATAAGTCAGTTCTAAACATGGGTAGGGCTTACTTTGACAAGGCCTTGGATGTCCTTCAAGGATGCATCTGCAGTCATAACATATGGGTTGTCCTGCCTCAGGCAGCCCTTCGGTCGGCCGGATTCCAAAGTCTGGGTCTGGATTCGGCTGATGTCGCACTTTCCCCGACGTCAGAGCGTCTGGGGTATAAAAGCATCAGCCGACGCCATTTTCCTCAGTCTTTCTTGCCACGCGGTGCCCGAAGCAGAAGCTGTCCGCAAGTGCCGGTCGGTCAGATCTAGTGATTTCAGCTACCGAAGACTTCGAAAAAAGCTAAGTACCCCGTTGGGGACTCTTTCTTGCCTCAGCCGATGTCAGACAAAGTAAATAATTGTTTAACTTGTGGGAAACAAATACCTCATAAGAATTTCCATTCTTACTGCCTTCCTTGTTTAGGCCCAGACCACGACGTATCGGCCTGTTTAGCCTGTGCCTCCTTCAACCGACAAACTCTTAGACGTCGGTCGGAGTTTGCAGAGGAATTTTTTGGAGCCGCTTTTGCTTATAAAATGCCGTCGGAGACTCCGACTTCGCAGATGGTCAGAAAACGCAAGGAAAAGGACCGACACTCGCGGCCCGCAGTTTCGGCTGAAACCACGGCTAGGCCTACCGCGAGTGTCGCGGTTTTGGCCGAAACTGAGTCCTCGGTGATTCCTTCTGCTGAAACCATACTTCCGACCACCGAGGCCCGAGAGGCCCCGGCTGAGTCGGCTTCAGAACTACCTACCGAAGCTAGTGTTTAGGAATTGTCCAACACCATACCTTTGGACATTTCTACCCCTGCACGTGGGGCAGCTAGGCCCCCAGCTTCTATGTCCATTAAGGCCTTTTCTAGGGCTAAAGCTGCCAAACTTTCAAAAGCTTTGCCTGCCAAATCTACATCCCAGAGGCCTTCCTCTAGTTCACAGATCCTCAGCCTTGCTGAGGACCTTATCTCCTTAATTAGGGGTTCACAACCGCACCCAGACAGGGCCTCTCAACCTCCTCCAGACAAAGGCCCAGGACTGACCCTCTGAACCACACTCCTCAGATGATTCCACAGATGGATCTGACTTGTCAGACCACCAGGAACGGGCTTACTCGCCTTATGAGGATTCAGATGCAGAGGAATCTATCCCTTCGGCCTCCCCTCCTGAAGAGTTTTCCTTTGGGGAGACCTTACACTCCATGAGAGAGCACTTTCAATGGCAAGGTCAGGATTTCTCTGATTCTAGAAAAAGATTAAGGACCTTTTTGCATTTGCCTCAGCATAGGCCCTTAGCTATACCTCCTGTTCTAAATGTAATTGATGATGTGTACAATGATGTCAGTACAGCCCCTGATACTCTTCCTCCGGCCCCTGCCAAACCTGACAGATATTACAGGGTCCCGGATTCTCATTTCCATCTATATAAAGCCCATGCTGCAGACCCAGAAACTATTTCTCAGGGCCCTAAAGGGGTCGCAGCCACTACTGCCAAAAATCCCCTACCCTCTGAAAGAGAGTCTAGAGCTTTAGAGAGATGGGGAAAGAAGGTGTATACATCTGCTACTCTTTCTGCCAGGGCATTAAACTGTCAATTCCATATGATACAGTACCAAGAGTATTTGTTAGATGAACTGAATAAGAAACTTTCTTCTCCTGAACCCTTAGACCGTAAATCCCTTCAGGATTTGGTACATAACTCACAACAGGTTAGTAATCATTTCTTAAAATGTGGCTATGATGCACTGGAGGCTTCATTTAGATCAGCTATGACTGGGGCAGTTCTTCGTCGGCATGCCTGGCTGAAGGAGCAATCTTTGCCGGACCATGTCAAAGCTAAACTCCTCGATGCTCCAATGGAGAAACAAAATTTATTTGGCTCCCCTGCACAGGAGATTCTAAAAAAGGTTGAAGAAAAAGCAAAATCTGTGCAAACAGTTAAAGACTTCCTGCAAGTTCAACCACCAAGATTCATCAGAAACTGGCCTACAAAGAATTGGTCCGTTCCAGACTCTGACAGAGCCCAGAGAGGCAGCCTGCCAACCAGAGGAGTAGTGCAACAGCTACAACTACAACCACTACTACAGGACAGACCCAATGACTTGACTCTGATTCCGCCTACCAGGGATCAACTGGAAGCACCCTTGGGCGGAAAGCTGGCTTTATTCTCAAAAAACTGGCATTGCATTACAAAGGATACATGGACATTGCAAATAATAGACAAAGGATACAAGTTTCACTTCCACACTTTGCCAAAAAGAAGCAGAATGCCAAACCTTCCACCAAATCAGAAGGCAGAGGCTTTAAGACAAATCAGCAATTTACTTCAGATGAAAGCTATAGAAAAGGTACCATGTTCAGAACAAGGCCAAGGATTTTACTCCAGGCTATTCCTTGTACCAAGAAAAGAAAACCAATGGAGGCCTATTCTCGACCTGTCCGCACTGAACACTTATCTCATTGTGCCAAAATTCAAAATGCTGACCCTACAGCAACTTCTTCCCATGTTGGGCAAGGAGTCTTGGCTGGTGACTCTAGATCTCAAGGAGGCATACCTGCACGTCCCTATCCGACCAAATTGCAGAAGACACATCAGATTTCTTGCAGGATCAGAGCATTATCAATTCTCAGCATTGCCCTTTGGCTTATCTACTGTGCCCAGAGTATTCACGAAATGCCTGGCATGCAGACTACAGGGAATTCAAATTTATCCATACCTGGACGACTGCCTAATACAAGCGGACAACAAGAAAAAATTGTTAAAGGACTTGGCCTATGCCATACATCTGCTACAGACCTTGGGATACACAGTCAGCATCCAAAAGTCAAGACTAGTACCATCCCAAAGGATAACCTTTTTGGGTGCAGATCTGGACACAAACACCCAGATGGCTTTTCTCACAGAAGAAAAACAAAAACAACTTCCAGATTACTTCATGACTCTGACAAGACAAACTCAGCTTACTGCAAGGAAAATCCTGCAGGCCCTGGGTTACATGGCATCCTGCATAATTTTAATTCCACACGCCAGGCTACATATGAGGAAATTACAATGGTACCTAAGGAGTGTATGGTCTCAACACAGTCACAGTTTAGAAACCATGATACCAATCATTCCATGCCTTCAAAAGGAATTCCTGTGGTGGGCTCAGGCCTGCCAGTCCAACAGAGGGTTGCCTTTCAACAAAACAAAAACAAGGCAGACCATCACCACAGACGCCTCAGACCGAGGATGGGGAGCACACATGGAGGACAAATGTATCCAAGGCGTATGGCCTCAAGGGCAGCTAAGCATGCACATAAACCAAAAGGAAATGCTGGCAGTGAGACATGCAATCGAGGCATTCAAACCCTTCCTCCAACAAGGACATCTGTTAATAAGGACAGACAACACCACGGTCATGTGGTACATAAACAAACAGGGAGGCACACATTCCTACCCTCTATGCCGGATGGCTATGAATCTGTGGGATCTATGCCTGAATCTCAATATCCATCTGCAGGCCCAATTCGTGCCAGGAAAAGAAAATGCACTAGCGGACAGCTTAAGCAGAACCACCATGGATGCACACGAATGGATGCTGCACCCAGACATCTTCAAACTCATAACAAAGACATGGGGAATGCCGGAGATAGATCTGTTCACCTCCCCACTCAACCACCAACTGAAGACATTCTGCTCAAAGACATACCACCCACAAGCTTGGAGGGTGGACTCTCTCTCTTTCAGCTGGAATGCCCTAACAGTATATGCCTTCCCACCTCTCCCATTGATGTACAGGGTTCTACTGAAGATCAGGGAGGAACAGCCAAAAGTGATACTAATAGCTCCGGACTGGCCAAGACAACACTGGTACCCACTATTGAGAAGCATGTCTCAGGCAAATTCACGGCCTCTCCCCCTATGGCCTCTTCTTCTAACGCAGAACAATTTCAAGACCCTGCATCCCAACTTGAAAACATTGCAGCTAACTGCCTGGAAAATTCCTTAAATTCCAATCAAACTGTTTTATCTCAGAGGGTGAAGGACATTATCCTGGAAGCTCGCAGGCCTTCCACAAGGAAGACATACTCAGCTAAACGGAAGAGATTTCTCATTTGGAGCACATCAAAGGGCACGGATGTCACAGTGGCAAACCTAGCACATATCCTAGAATACTTAGCAGAATTGTTCCACAATGGCCTATCTTATTCTTCCATTAAGATTCATGTTTCAGCAATTTCAGCAGAATACAATGTGGATCCACCCATCTTCTCACACCCTCTCCTCAGACAATTTCTGAGAGGAATCAAAAATGTTAAACCTCCAATAACACCCCCTCTACCTGCCTGGGATCTCAATTTTGTGCTGGAAAAACTGACACTACCCCCTTTTGAACCAGCAGCATCAGCGGATCTACAGTTTCTATCTTGGAGAACTGCATTCCTTCTGGCAATCACTTCAGCAAGAAGAGTATCTGAGTTACAAGCGTTAATGGCAGTGCAGCCTTTTCTTATTTTTCACCAGGATAGAGTGTCATTAAGAACCAATCCTACTTTCATGCCAAAGGTGGTATCTAGGGTATCCTTGAACCAAGCTATTCACTTGCCTACGTTCTTCCCTAATCCACAGAATAAAGGTGAAAAACTTTTGCACACCCTGGATATACACAGACAGCTACGTTACTATTTGGACAGAACAAAAACTAGCAGAAAAACTGACCAACTTTTTGTAGCATATGCAACTGGGGTGCAAGGAAGAACAATTTCCAAACAGACAATTTCAAAATGGATAGGAAATTGCATTCACTTTTGCTACTCCTTTCATGGAAAGACAGTTCCTGAAAATATCAGGCCTCACTCCACAAGGGCCACGGCCACCACTACAGATTTCCTACGGGGGGTGGCTACCAAGGACATTTTAGAAGCTGCTACTTGGAGCTCCGTGCATACATTTGCCAAGCATTACAATCTACCTTTATACTCTAGATCCAGAGCAGGATTTGCAACTGCAGTCTTGCAGGGGATCTTAACTACACCATCCTTCTCTTAGTACCTCCTCCCCCAGATTGGCTATGGTATTCTACCCATATGTTATGACTGCAGATGCATCCTTGAAGGACATAGTACAGTTTTGTACCTACCATAAATGTAGATGTCTGATAGGTATGCATCTGCAGTCAGGATTACCCTCCCTCCTTCCCCTCTGTGGTATTCCTAAGGTGCTTACCCCTCATTTAGCTAGCTGGAGGAATCTATTATGGTGTATTTGTTTGTTTATTCATGTATATAATTTGCAAATGTTTGGAACTTTTCAGCATTTATCCAAATTTAGCCTTCCTAGAGGGCACCTGGCATCTGGGGCAAGAAAAACTGAGGAAAATGGTGTCGGCTGATGCTTTTATACCCCAGACGCTCTGACGTCGGGGAAAGTGTGACATCAGCCGAGGCCAGACCCAGACTTTGGAATCCGGCCAACCGAAGGGCTGCCTGAGGCAGGACAACCCATATGTTATGACTGCAGATGCATACCTATCGGACATCTACATTTATGGTAGGTACAAAACTGTACTTTTTCTCCTTTGACCTTTTGGAAGTGGGTGGATTCTAAAAGTTTTATTGAGGCAGCAACTTGGTCTCCTGTTCATACTTTTACAAAGCACTATAAACTGGATTCCTTTTCTAGATCCTGAATAAGCTTTTGTAGTACCATTTTCCAGGTGCTCTTATATTCATAAATATCTTCCTCCTCTTTATTTTCATAAGCTATGGTAGTCAACCCATATAGCTTATGGTACTATAATAGTGATCCAGTGTTGAAAATGGTACAGTTGTTTAAGTGGAACTTAACGTAACAGTAGATGATCTAATAGATAACTGTTGCAGAAGCCATCCTCTTCCAGTATTCTCTGAAAGTGTCTTACCTGTTTTTTGTCAGGGAGTGAAGGTTTGTACTTATTGTATATATGTTTATGTGTCTTTATTTTCATTTCAAGGCTCTAGCCTCCCTTTTTGAGGCAAGAGAACTCTGAAGCTTTTTGAGGCTCTAACTTTTACATGGAGCTTTGCTCAATCTCCTAGCAGTTACTGCACTTGGAAAGCACCCTTATGATTTGAAAAGCTGTCCAGTTATTCATGTCCGTAGCAGGATACAACCCAAATAGCTTAGTCTACTGCAGTAGTCGTAACATCTACTGTTATTCCACTAACACAACTATACTTTCTGGCTGTAAAACCTGATCTTTTAGAAGCATGCATGCAAGATAGAACACAGATATAGAACATATGACATCATTACATGAATGTAACCTTTACAGACCTTCTGCTGTGAATATGTACAATGTGGATGCATACAAATAAACACTGGATCCAAATTATCATGAAAATATTGATCTGATATTTTCAATTTTTCATCTTCTCCTCATATGTGGGTCAGGATTTAAGTCCTCGGATACGACTCGGCCATTAGTAAACTCGTGGCAACCAAAAAGCTCTTGGGTACATCCCCCTTACCCATAATGCACCTGTCCCCATTATTCCAGATCTCGTTTGCCACTTTGCGAAGTCATGGTCATTCCAATAGCTCTTGGGTAAGGTTATAATTTTTTTCTTCAAATTTCTTTAAATCTCTTCACACCTTGTTAGATTTTGAAAAGATAGTCCTTTCAATCCATTTTCTATCTGTTGCTCTGTCCTGCTAGTTGATTTCTGCTATGTTTATCTTGCCTTTACTTCCTCCCCTTCTTTCACATCAGTAACTGTTTTTTCAGAGGTTACTTTCTCCCCTTTTACCTTTGAGGTATTTCTTCCCTACTATCGTTAGTAGAGGTTTTTTTTCCCTTACCTCCTCCCAATTAAAAAAAAATAAATAAAAAAATACTTCCTCTATCCTTTTTCTGTAGAGTGACGGTTTGTTTTGTGTGTGTGTGTGTGTGTGTGTGTGTGTGTGTGTGTGTGTGTGTGTGTGTGTGTGTGCACATTGTATCTCTTCTCTATTATAGTAGAGAAACAAGAAAAATCAGCGGGCTTCAAGAAGTGCAGCACATGCAGGCTTAAGATTCTGTTAAGTAACTGGCATTCTTTATGCGTCTACTGTCTTGGGCCTTTGCACTTATAGGGGGACTGTGCAATATGTCTTGCCTTCAGTAACCAAGTTTTAATAGACAAAAGGAATAAGGACATTTTAAGAGAGATGTTTCCTTCAGCCTTTGATGAAGCCATTTCTGGAGTAACTTCTTCCCCTAAAACTAAATCGTCTCTTTCAAGTTCTGCTTCGTTCTTGTCCTCCAAATCCTCGGACAAGGCCAAGAAAAGACCATCATCGGCAATGACTGATATTTCAGAGCCGAAGTACCAAGAAATCAAAACCTTCCTCCTCTGGGGAGTCTCGGATCTGATCCAAGCTGTCTGCTTTGACCACTATTTCATCAGATCCAGAGTCTTTGGCTCCGACCTCATTTCAAGCTGATATTGAACTTGCCAAGAACACTGTACTCTCCTTCATACGACTCAGTACCTTCAAGTGTACCTTCTTTATGTCGAGGCCAAGATCCCCTTCTGATACATCCTCCTGTTTGACCAGAAGTATTACAAAAGAAGAGGAGCGAATGGTGCAGAAGATCTTATGTGTGGAGGGTAGCACTAGGTCCCCTTTGACCTCAGCCCTTTTGGCTCCAGGTATACCCAAACCATCACTCCCCCACTCCCTCCTCCTTCGACTTCAGGGCAGGTTTTGGAGCCCACAAATCCGATATGCGGTGACTTTGAGTTTGGATGTTAGGATGCTATCTTCCTCAAATCAGACTTCAGCTTAGAGCTTATTAGCCTTTTCGGGAGCCGAAGTGAGCTTTGTGGACCTCAAGTCCAGTCGACCCTCAGGTCATCAGAGTGGTCGATGGCCCTCAGGGATTTGGCAAACATGAGCTCGGCTCCAGCTTCTGGCCTCGGTGAGCTATCTTCTGGAGTGGGGGGTTTCCATCCTGAAAGCATGGCTTCTTGGGTCCAGAGTCATCATCCTTCCAGGAGCAGTCAACCTTTGAAGTTTTGGAGAGGGCTATGGCTGCCTCTGCACCCACAAAGTCACCCCCCCTTCTGATCCATTATCCCAGGCAGACACTCAGCGCTCATCTTCACCCCACCTCACTCCACAGGGACAGAGGGAACCTAGGCTCCAGGATACCCATCAGGGTACCCCTACGTCTTCTGATACCTCCCCAGACTATCCCACTGGGGAGGTTCCTCTGAAGAGGTTATGCAAGAGGAAGCACCTAGACTCCACGGAGTAGTCAGGCACTGAAGACACCAACCTAGCTAAAGGTGAGAGTTCCCTACCTCAGATCCGACTCGCCCATTAGCAAGCTTGTGGCAACCTAAAAGCTCTTAGGTACCTCCCCCTTACCCACAGTGCATCTGATCACATTACCTCAGATCTTGTTTGCTATAACCATATTAGTAAAGAGAAGAAGGTTTAGAATTCAACACACAGAGCATTAAGTGAAGCAGTTTCTGGAGTCTAATAAAATTAAATCTAATCCTAGAGATTGTCCTCCCATTCAACCAGGTGTCTAAGGATGGGGCTGGAATGTGGGTTGTGAAGAGAGAGATGAAAAATCAACAATACAGATGGAATGTTATGGTGAGTACATAACATCTTTATCTGATATTGTCAATTTTTCATTTTCTCCTTGCATGTGGGACAGAGTTCCCAGCTACCTTTATCCAGGGTGGACTCACGGGTGAGTATTCCTCAGAACCATCATGCCAAAGGAAGCCCTTCCTCTGGAGTCCAAATCTAATTTGCAATGAGTAGTAAAGGTATGATGGTTTGCCCAAGTGGCTGCTGCCCAAATAGCAAAGGAAGCACTGGACTGAAAGACTGCACACATGGCCATTGCTCTGCTTGAATGGGCCCGAATGGAACTGTCAGGCCTCATGCCCTTCAAACAATAAATAAAGGAAATACAACTAGAAAGCCACTTGGATAAAGTAATTTTGGTAACTGGAAGGCCTTTCTTTGGCCCTGCAAATGCAGAAAACAACTGCTTCATCTTCCGAAACTTTTTGGTTCTATGCAAATAGAAACATAACTATGAATATCCAACAGATGAAGAATATATTCCCCTATGTTATTAAAATTAGGAAAGAAAATGGGTAACTGAATAGCCTGATTAAGATTTGCTTGAGAGAGAACTTTGGGCAAGAAGGAAGGGTTTGTATGCAATGAGACTCTGTCCTTATGGAAAATTATATATGGAGTTTCAGAAGACAGGAAGTGAAGGTCTGAAATTCGTCTGGCTGATGTGATATCCACCAAAAATAGTGTTTTCCATGAAGGATACGTAACATCACAAGTTGCTGCAGGTTTGAAGGGAGGCTGGGTAATGTGGCGCAAAACCAGATTTAAATCCCAAGGAGAAGGGTCCTTTTAAGGAGGTTTTAACAATAAGGTCCCTTTTTAGAATGCTTTGCAAAGTTTGTGGGAGTTCAAGAAGGAATTGTCAAATCCAGTATAGATATTTGAAATGGCTGCTATAACTGTACTTTAATGGTAGATGCCACTGCCCCAGTATTGAAAAGATGGACTAGAAGTCCAATATGAAATGTATAGGGGCTGTGATGGGATCTATGTTGCATTGCTGAGCCCAAAAGATGAATCTCTTCCATTTACTCCTATGTAGTTTCTGAGATGACTGCTTATGGGATGACATCAAGGTATAATGGACTTGGGTGGAGAGCATACGTTGTCTGGTGATCAATGGAACTGGAGAACCAAGCTGTCAGCTTGAGATTGTAAAGGATGGAATGAGTCGTTTCTGTTGGATGTGACAACAGGTCTGGAGAAGGGTCCAGAATCCAAGGTTCTTCTGTAGATGAGGCCAAAGGAAGGGAAACCAGATCTGTTGAGGCCAAAATGGGGCAATGAGGGTAATTGTCCTCTTCAACCTTTTGGCTTTCTGAAGGATCCTGGGGAGCAAATGAATTGAGGGAAAAGCATACAGATGTCTGGGGGGCTAGTTGTGTATCAGAGCATTCCTTGGGATTTGCCTTGTGGGGGAATCAGGACAAAGTAATTGCTGCATTTGTTGAGGGGAGAGGTGAAACGATCACAACAAGGCTGGCCCCAAGTGCAGAAAATGTGGTCTACCACATTCTGATTGAGGGACCACTCGTGTGGCATGAGAATGGCTCTGCTCAGTTTGTCCGCTGTGACGCTGGATCTCCCCAGACTACGTGTTGCTATCAGAAAGTGGTTGGATGAGATCACCCATTGCCACACTCTGAGTGCTTCCTGACACACAGGATATGATCTGGTTCCTACTTGCTTATGTACCATACCACTGACATATTGTCTGATTGAATTGCTACAATGCTTAGAGGAAGGGCAGACTGAAATGCCTGCAATGCGTAGAGCACTGCCCTCATATTTAAGTCATTTGTGTGGAGCTTGGCTTTGTCTGCAGACCCCATCTTGATACTCCTTGAAGGCTTGTGTAGCTGAGACATCAGGGGAATAAAGTGTGTTGGTTTACTAGCTGTTTTTTTCTTCATACAAGTTTACTGTTGTGGTTTGTTACTGCCTTGTACCATCTTCCACAGATAATGTCCCCCCCCCCATCTGTGAAGCATCTATGGTCACCCATAGCCTGTGGTAGAGTGGTAACAAAGGGTCAGCCTTGTGTCACCTGCTGAGAATGAATCCACCATGAGAGATCTTTTTTGCACATCTCTGTTATGAGAATCAGATAGGACACTGGTTGATGCATTATTGACCATGGTGAGGCTAGAAAAATTGCAAAATTTGCATGTGAAACCTGGCCAGTGGGACTAACACAATTGCAGCAGCTGTGGAACATAAGGCCCAAAGGACATAACGGGCAGGTACTCTCTTGTTTCTGATCAACCTTGCAGTCTGTGTCTTGACTGTCAGTACTCTGGAAAGGGGAAGTTTGGCAGTCATCAGGTTTGTGTCTGACAGGGCTCTTATAATTTGAGTGGGTTCTAGATGAGATTTTTGGTGATTTATTGTTATGCCTAGTTCTCAGCAAAGTTGAAGAACAGAATCTCTTGCGTATACGAGTAGATGCCTAGTCAGGGCAGAAATGAGATAGTCGTCCAAGTATGAAAACACTTGGAGTCTTTGTTGTCTCAGGTGAGCCGTGACCACTGCCATACATTTGGTGAACACTCTGAGTGCACTAGTGAGACCAAAGAGCAGCACTCTGAACTGGTAAGGATTGGCTCCCAGCCAGAAGCGCAGGTATCTTCTGGAGCGTCTGTCCATTTTTTATGTGGTAGTATGCATCCTGAAGATCTGTAGAGCACATCCAATCATCCTTTTCCAGGAAGGGAAGTATGGACTGTAGAGTGACCATTCGGAACTTGCTGGAACGGACTAATTTGTTCAATTTGCTGAGATCCAGAATTTGTCTCCAGTCCCTTGTTTTTTTGGCACTAAAAAGAACCTTGGGTATGTTCCGAATCCTCTCTGGTCTGGGGGGGGACCTCTTAGATGACTCTTTTTTTTCTGTCAGATTCAGAACATGCGAAACTGCTTGATCCCTTTGACTGGGTGACATGTCTGGGATTTTCTTGTTGGGAAAAGGGAATTTGGCAACCCCTAGATATTATCCTCTGCACCCAGACATCAGAAGTTATGTTCTGTCAGGCTCTCCATTGCAGGGATATGTGACTCCCGACTTTCTCCAGAGGTGAACAATCGGGCCTCCTTTCAGGAATGTTGAAAGGGTTTCTCGAAGAATGGTTCCTGGGAACCTTGGTTCTGTGCCCTCCTCTGCCTCTGGGGAAAACTCTTCACATGTGTCCTGGTAAGACCCTTGAGACTTTTTGAACCACATTTTTCCTGCTACCTCTCTGACCTTTAGGACAAGGTTTCTGAGGAGATGAAAAATGTATGCCCATGGCAGAAAGGGCTTTACCTTCCATCTCACACTTGGATAGCATATCCTTGACTTTAGACCCAAAAAGATATGTGCTGTCAAATGGAGCATTGATGACTGAAGACTTAAAAGGCCCCACAAAAATCACAAAGGTGCATCCAGGCATGCCTCCTCATGGAAATGCCGCAACCCGCTGCTCTGCTCATTCCTTCAGCAGCATGTGCCGTAAACCTCATGGAAGAGTTGGTAATTGAATGAAGGGTGGCTAATTGGGAAGCTACCTTTTCTTTAGCTCCCTCAGGTACTGCTCCTTGAAGGGTATCTGAGTGCTTCTTGATCAGATCCCTTTCTAACCTGGTGACATGAAATAAGTTATTCAGCGAATACAGGGCAAAGGTCACTGAGGAAAAGACGTGCTTCCCACATCTATCCGTCATCCTAGAATCTTTATTAGGAGGATGGATAGTAGAACTCTCATTGGAAAATTCTTTCTTGCTGCCACAACAATAGCATCTACTGCACCCCCCTTAGTCCAAAACCCTTATCTAGAGAAGCAGTTATGATCTTGTTTGGTCTATGGGGAACAGGCTGGATGGACTCAGGTCTCCCATGCCTGCCATGAGATTAGGTCTATAAACTCATCGGAGGGAGGGGTCACCCAGAAGGTAGAAGGACGGGAATCAAAGGCAGACAGTTACACTGACTTCTTGGGTGAGGGGTTACTGGACTTCCAGTCACCCCCTGCTTTAGAATTTCTGGAATCTCCACAAAGAAATAAATACTCTGCAGGTGAGGAAACCCTCACCTTCATCAAGGTCTGTGTCTTCAGTGGCTGACTCCTCTATGGAGTCTATGTGCTTCCTCTTGCATAACTTCTTCCAAGGAACCTCCCCAGTGGGATAGACTGGGGAGTTATTGGAAGGGGCGGGGGGTACCCTGATGGGTATCCTGGAGCCTAGGTTTCTGCTGTCCCAGTGGAGGAAGATGGGACAAAGAAAAATGCTGAGTTGTCTGCCTCGGATAATGTATCCAAAAGGGGAGGGTGACTTCTGGTGCAGAGACATCCATAGCCATTTCCAAAGGCTGACTGCTCCTGGAAGGACTAGGTCTCTGTACATGCTTTCAGGACAGAGACCCCCCCTCAATCTAGAAGACAGCTCACCTAGGGCAGAAGTCGTAGGCCGAGCTCACTTTTGCCAAATCCTCGAGGGCTGTCAACTGCTCCGAAGATCTGGGGGTTGACTGGACTTGAGGACCATGAAACTCACTTCGGCTCCGGGAGCTCTCTGGCTCCAAAAAGACTGATAAGCTCCAAGTTGAAGTCTGATCTGAGGAAGATAGCATCCTAGTATCCGAACTCAAAGTCACTGGGCATATCGGATCCGTGGGCTCCAAAATTTGCCATGAAGTCGGAAGAGGAGGGAGTGGTGGAATGGACAGTTTGAGTAGACATGGAGATGAAAGGGCTAAGGTCAAATGGGACCTAGTGATATCCTGCACCCATAAGATCTTCTGCACCATCCTCTGCACTGTTTCTTCTGTAATATTTGTGGTCAAATGGGAGTTCATACTAAAAGGGGATCTTGGCCTCAACAGGGAGATGGTACCCTCGAAGGTACTGGATCGTGTGAGAGGACCGTGTTCTTGGTAAGTTCAATATAGACTTGAAAGGGCTAAACATCAGATCCAACCCCAACATATCTGACCCATCCTTGTCAGATGAGGTTGGAGCTGAAGACGCCGGATCCGAAGAAATATTGGTCGAAGCAGATGGCTTTGATCGGATCAGAGTCTCCCCAGAGGAGGAAGGTTTTGATTTCTTAGACTTCAGCTCTGAAATATCAGTCGGCGCTGATGTTGGTCTTTTCTTGACCTTGTCTGAAAATTTGGAGGACAAGGACGAAGCAGGACTTGAAAGAGCCATTTTAGTTTTTAGGGGAAGAAGTTGCTCCAGAAATGGCTTCATCAAAGCCTGAAGGAAATATTCTATTAAAGCGCGGTCAATGAAAGAAAGACATATGGCAGATTCCTCCTGTAAATGCAAAGGCCCATGACAGTACACGCATAAAGAATGCAAGTTGTTGAACAGAATCTTATACCCGCACTTGGTGCACCTCTTGAAGCCCACTGTTTTTTCTTGTTTCTCCACCATAATAGAGAAGAGGTACAATGCACACACACGCACACACACACACACACACACACACACACACACACACACACACACACACACCAAACTCTCACTGTAGAGAAAAGGATAGAGGAAGCGTTTTGTTTTAAATTCGGAGGTAAGGGAAACACTACTAATGATGGTAGGGAAGAAATACCTCAAAGGTAAAAGGGAAGAAAGTAACCTCTAAAAAAAAGTTACTGGTTAGAAAGAAGGGGAGGAAGTAAAGGCAAGATAAATATAGTAGAAATCAACTAGCGGGACAGAGCAACAAATAGAAAATAGATAAAAATAACTATCTTTTCAAAATCTGGCAAGGTATGAAGAGATTTAAAGGAATCTGAAGAAAAAAATTATAATCTTACCCAAGAGCTATTGGAACGACCACATCTTCAAAAAAAGCAGCAAACAAGATCTGAGGTAATGGGGACAGATGCTGTGATGCCCGTGCCCTGGCCCAGCATTCAAGGAGCCTCAGTCCTCACCACTAACACCAGAGAGGGCATCTCATATGAGAGAAAAGGATAACAAATACATATAGTAAAGTGCAATTTCCCTTAAGAGCACACAGAGATCACAGTCAGTCTGGGGCTGGTCGCTCCCTTGCTCCCCACGTCCCCAATAAGACTCCCCACTGGCACAGCTATAGTGTCCAGATATCAGCCTAGCTGGGCAAGCTAAAATCTGTAGCACCCTCTCTGTTCAACCAGTGCTTCATGTCCCTGCCCAGGTAGCTGACACACACACTTTGAGATATGTTTATACAATGACATAGACACTCCTGAGGAAGGCTGGCACAGGTTCTCCAGCTGTGCCTCTTTTACCCAGACTGTACGGTAGTACCACTTGCCACCACCCAGCTAATATTTATCAGCTACTCAAAGGCCCTTAAAAGGGTGTCCAGTTATTACTGTGCAATATTAATATCCAATTGGTAGATGTGACTAAACAGTCAAGTTTATTTGGAGGGACTTGGACAGTAAACTCTATAAATATGCAGTGTACTCTAGAGCTTAAATTATCTCTACACAAACCAGCCAGAGTTAAAAGGTTTTAAAATATTTAATAATTAAAACCACAAGACAATACTTTCTACTACACAGTCAGTGCTAGTCAAGACTTTAGAGATCACACATAAATACTTAAAATAAATCAGTAGTACAGTTCTGACATCACAGAAAAACACTTAGTCTAATATTTCTAGCGTCTAGCTATCCACAAGAAAACACACGTCTAAAATAACTTACTTACATAGAGCATAATGCAAACATTTCTGATGGGCCCTCCCAGATTACATCACTTTTCACACTTGGGTTTCCCACTATAGACATTACATAATTTTTGACACTTAGCCTGGGGTTCCCAGGCCAACAGGCTATGTTATTTAGCAAGCTAACACCTGCTCAGGAAGCTACAACAATAAAAGACATTTCACATGTACACTCTAGTAATTATTCCTTAAGTTAAAAGAATAAAAGTGTGCTAGCCCAGACCAAATGGCTCTGAGCTCTGGAGATCAAAAGGACATAATTTTAATTTCAAAGAACAGATGTGAAATGCTTGACTTAGTTTTCTTTACATCAGAGGCCAATGTTGCCACATTGTTGAAGTTCAATATTTAACAGCCTATTCTTTCATTTAAGAAAACCAGCCTGTATTTTACATTGATATTTACAAATGATAGAATTATCTGTAAAATTCTATCTGGCAAGGCTGGCAGCCTTCACCCTTCTCTACCAGTCTTCACAGATGCATTATGGGTAAGGGGGTACCAAAGAGCTTTTTGGTTGCCACGAACATGTTAATGGCTGAGCCGGATCCGAGGACTCTGATCCGGAACCACATGTGAGCAGAAGATGAAAAATTGACAATGTCAGATCTAGTGTTTGAAGCTAGCAACTTAAACATACTCACTGCATGCCTCAAAGAGCCTATGATGTGGGCTGTGACAAGGGAAAAAGTAGTAGTGTGCTCTCAAACCATTCAGATAATAATGAAGTATTGGAAATTAAATGGAAATGCACTAAGAATGAAATGATGTCTGTAGAATTTAAGTTGGAACAGTCAGAAAGAAAGATGGTGGATGCTAAGGAGAAACTTGAGTAGAAAACTATATGCCTTTTGGTATTTGTTTGATGTCTATGTAAGCACTGTATTCTAAAGACTCTTTCTAGCAATGATCTGGGTCAGCAACCACAAAGAATTTAAGGTATAGTATTTTTGCAAAACACACAATATGTAGGTTATCTTTTTAGACGGAAGGATGGCCTGTGACATGCAGATGTACAGGCAAGCTAATGTAGACATTTGAGACATAGATGTTTGCAGCAAATGGATGATTATAATTCATCATAATTTACACAGCTAATGTACAGAACTCCTAGGCAAGATAAAAATATTGCTACAAAATCATTCAAAAGATTAGACAATTAGGGAGTAAACAACAGAAAGGGACCACTACTAGTATAACAAAGATTTACTCTGTTAATCATAATTTTTCTGTCTAGCATTTGCAGTCATAATCAGAAGTTAAGTATTCATGCAATTGTGTTTTAAAGTGGGCAAATTTTGTCTTATTTGTAAGAAGTAGTTGGTTCCATATAGCAGGACATTCTGAATGATTCCTTTGCTATTACCAGTTCAGTTGCAGATGTTTAGTCTAAAGGCTCCTTCATTGTGTAATTGTAGGGCTGTAATTTTGATTCTTTTAGTTTGAGGGGCAGAACACTCCTGGTATAATAGTTTAGGATCGGAGAAACAAGACACAGGTTCCATCTGAGGGCATGTAACTTGATCTTCACTAACATACCCTTTCTACCCCATGCTGTTAATCTCCACTTTTCACCAAATTAATATTTGCTTTCTGTTTAGTCTGCTACATTGTATACTTGTTATATAATAGTAAATATAGTACACGGAACTATTTTTTCCACTATGTATAACATAGTGTCTTGCTTTGTCAATCAGTTTGTATGTAACTCTGTCAATACAGCTTTATGCATAACTTCTAAAAGACAGAGTGGGATCTAACCAGAACTGTAACTAATGATATTTTATTGAGTAAACAACCAAACTAAACATTCAAAAAAGCAAACTGAACAGCACATTAAATATATTAAGTCATCAAAATATTAATGCAGTGATTCAATAAAACACACCACAAAGTAACAGGAAAGCAAGACATAATATTGAAAGTGAAAAAACACACACTAGGAGTGATATTGAAATATGACTCATTTAATATGAAAGCTACCAAATGTTTGAGGTTTAACTTACCAATTGCTAAGAGTATTGAATATACAAAGTTCTAAATATCAAACTTAGCAGTAAAATGTTGTACTGGAGTCTGGAGAGATTAACTGAAACACATCCCTACCTGGCCAGAATAAACTGGTTTCATCATTTTTGTAGTGTAGTAAAGATAAGATAAAAAAGCACTGTTCTGAGTCTTCACAATTGTTTGTCTACTGAGTCCCAACATAAAACTCAAAATGTTTTCAAAGTTACTGAACATCAGAAAGTCAAAAGAGCTGTAAAAAATGCCAAAACTCAAAGTATTGCAGATAGGCAAACCTATTACTCTGAAAGACCTTCCTTGACATATTGATTGCTATGTTTACTTAATATAAACTCTTATTTTAATAATTTAAGCAGTTAAAACTATGTGCCTGTGTGTGTGCTTGTGTGAATATGTAAACATTTATATATATATATATATATATATATATATATATATATACATTTATGTATATATGTATGCATGTATGTGTGTGTGTGTGTGTGTGTGTGTATATATATATATATATATATATATATATATATATATATATATATATATATATATAGTTTCTGATGTCCTATCTAAAATCATTGTTGCAGGTTTGTAACAGATGGGTTTTCATCACTGATGTCTGGCTGAGGTACAAAAGCTTTACCTTTCCAATGGCGTATGTCCGATGTATGACCTCAGCTTAAGTATGTCAGGGTATAAAGACGTATGCATGAGATCCTGAGACATACTCGCCTCTAGCCTGAACCCAGGATGTGCATGCGTGGGACTCATCCACTTTTGGTTGCTGGTATATTCCTAGCCTTAAGCAGCAGTCTACCATCACCCAGCATGATGCTTCGCTACAAACAGAAAATTATTGACCTTAACAATTGGCTTAGTTTCAGGTGTCATTACAGGGGGATCCATTACCTGACAGCCTGGGAAGATATGATTGACAAATCAAGATACTTTGCTAGAGATGGCCTGCATCTATCTCACTTGGGCTTCAGGCTCCTGGCAAAAGCCCTTGCCTCCCCCATAGTACCTTTTTTAGGAAAAGTCATGAGGTTGATACTTCCAAGATAAAAATTTCAACAAAACGCAAATTAAAGGTCATGCTGCTAAATGCTAGGAGTCTAAACACGAAACTGCACTCATTGCAAACATTCTTAACCCTGGAAGATGCTGACATTTGTGCAGTCGCAGAAACCTGGCTCAAAGCTGTGGCGAGCACCCCAGCCTTACCTGGTTACTCATCCTATCATACATTCAGACCCCACAATGTGGGCAGCAAAGCCAAAGGAGGTGGAATTTCGATGTATATTAAAGACGCACACACCTCCAGGCCGGTCAAACAGAACAGTATGATGCATAGGAGGCACTCCAGGTGCAGTTAACTGTTGACAAGACCCCAATTAAAATTATAGCTAGCTACAGGCCTTCAAGTTTGACTCAAGATGCCCACTCGACATATCTGGGCCTTTTCAAATCTATCAAGATTGAACCCTTTACCCTGATTCTAGATTACTTTAATTACCCAACCATAGATTGGTAAAACTACTCAAGCCAGAACACAAATGCCCAGAGATTCGTCAATTTTATCAATGCAGATGCCTTGGAACACCTAGTTGATACCCACACAAGAGGTGATAATGTCTTGGACTTGGTATTAACCAACATGAGTAACCACTGCACCACCCCTACGGTATCACCCTCCCTGGTAAGATCTGACTATAAAGCGGTCACTTTCGAAGTCACCATCTCCCCTGACCATTTTCTAGCTAGGGTCAAACAAAAAAACCTTCTCCAGAGCTAATTACAACCTCCTGAGGGATGGTGTAAACAGCTTCACAGCCCCCTCCCCCACTGTAGGAACTGGCAACAATGTCCAAATCTACATCAAAGTACTATATGAGCATTTATATAGATGCATGGAATCAGGAATACCTGACAGGACAAAAATCATCTTACACAAGGAAGAGTAAACCTGTCTGGTGGACATTTGCAATAATTTAACTATATAACAAAAGGAAAAAAAATTGCTGTCCAGGACCAAGAAGGAGCAGGCGATATTGGAAGCAATCTCTCCTTAGCCTGAACAAGCAAATAAGAGGACTACTGAAATCCTCTAAAGCCAACTTCGAGTCCAAATTGACAACATCTACTAGAGACAGTCATAAGGCCTTCTTCACATACATCCGCAATCTCAAAGGAAGCACCCAGATCTGTTTAGAACTGGTCGTCAAGGACACCACATACACAGATGCTGTAGATATAGCCACTCTACTGGCTGACAGATTCAGCAGAAACCTTTTCCCTTGTCACCCCATCAGTAAATCAGGACATCCCCACTACCTACCCCTCACCCCTTATCTCTAGGGAACAGGTCATCACTGCCCCCTCAAAGGCAAAAAATAAAGCCTCCTTGGGACCCAATAACATCCCAAGCTACATCCTACATGAACTCAGGCATGAACTTGCAGCACCATTTGGCACCCTATTCAAGCAAAGCCTGAGTACCGGCTTTGTCCCAGCCGAGTGGAGGACAGCCACTGTCATCCCTTTACACAAAGAAGGAGCATCCACCAACCAGGAAATTATAGACCCATCAGCCTAACTAGCCTGATCTGCAAGGCCATGGAATGGATTATCATGGACCTCATTAACAGGGACATTGTCAACCTCTAAACACTTGACCCCACACAGTTTGGTTTTGTCAAGGGAAGATCATGTCTGTTAAATCTGGTCTACGACTTTGAGACAGTCACCAAAGCCATGGACGAGGGGAAGACTGTGCACAACGCCTACCTAGACCTGGCCAAATCCTTCGACACTGTTCCCCACTTGGGCATAGGAGATAAACTTTCTCAACTAGGCATCATTCCATATGTTACCAGATGCTTAGCAAACTGGCTCACTGATAGAACCCATCTAATCAAAATAGGGGAAACCACCTTAAGCAGTAGACCCATAATGAGCAGCGTACCCCTTAGAACCCATCTAATCAAAATAGGGGAAGCCACCTTAAGCAGTAGAACCATAATGAGCAAAGTACCCCAGGGATCAGTCTTGGGGCCTCTGTTATTCTGGATATACTTCTATTGAGGTGCAGGCCAAAACCAGTGGGCTATGGCTGACCAAGTTTGCAGATGACTGCAAGCTGGGCACAGTCATCAGTTCCTCAAGTGATGTGGACGTCCTTCAAGAGGGTCCCACCCAAACAAATGACCAGTGCCAGAAACATGGCCTCAAGGTGAATGCCAAAAAATGCATCATCATCCCTTTGGGAGAGTGACATCCCCACATATCACATTAATAACAACGTCCTAAGTACACAATAAGTAGTGAGGGATTTGGGCACCCAGGTTGATAGCAACCTGACTTTTGACCACCATGTTGCTTCAGTTGTCCAGAAAGCTTTCTACATGGCGTACCTCATAAGTAAGGGTATCTAATCCAGGGACAAAGAGGTCATAACATCCCTGTAGTCTTCCCTTATAAGGCCAGTTATTGAGTACAATGCCTCCTTCGGCATGTACCTCGCAAAGCCCATGCAGCAGCTGGAGAGAGACCACAGAGGTTCCTCACTAGGAGAATCCAGGGCCTCAAACATCTATCCTACACAGATAGGCTAAAAGCTCTTTCCCTCTACTCAGTTTCATACAGACTCCTCAGAGGTGACCCGTGTTTGGCATTCAAAGCAATCTCAGGACCCCCCCCCTTGATTGGACTGCTGCATATCTGCAAGTCAAGCTCCACTCGACCAACCTGTATGCGCTACCTCAACCTCATCTGTGATATCAGTAGGACTTGTTGGCGGGACAGATTTGTGTCCCAGAGGCTCCCCCATCTGTGGAATAGACTCCTTTCCACATCAGGCAGAGTGCCTTATTATTCCTTTTTAAGTGCAACCTGGATAACTGGATGGGAAACGGAAAATACACCCCTGGTATTCCACCTTTGTCCCTGCTGGAAAGGGGCTTTGGGTGCTGACTTGTTTAAACATGGGCTAAACTCTTGGCTAGGCTTATAAGGGCCTCAGTGCCAATAGCCTAGTAACATCGTATGATCCTATGGTGCCATTCCTTCACTAGTCATTATCAGGCAAGTACACATTGGGGGAGCCTTCCTTTTTTTGTTTCTTAGGCTGTTTAAATTTTATTAGATGTCAGCCAGGAGAGGTAAGTGTGTGTGCAGTAGGCAGATTCCGTACAATGACTTGCATATGAAGTACCTTTTTTTTTTTGCCAAGGCCCAGAACACAACCACAAATCTTGCCCAATTTGTCAGTCGTTTATACCCAATATCCTCAGTTTGAGACTTTCTTGAAACTCTGCGATTGAAATGACCTAGTTCAGTCTAGGAGGACAGGCTCTTTGGCTTCTGATGTTGCCCTTAGAGGAAACTCGAGACCCATAAATGATTCACACTGTAATGTCTCTGAGTCACGTACTCACTGAGATGGTCAAACACATCCACACTCTAAAAGGATTTCCCCATTAACCTCCCAACCAGCTTCCTTTGATTGGTCCCATTATTCAGGATATGTTCATGCTAGGCACCATAGAAGTACATTTGCCCTTCATAGGAAAACGTTTTGATTGCAGGATCTTTCATGTCCAAGAAAGAAAGGACAGTTGAGGCCCATCCTGGACCTCATCCTGCTAAACACATTCCTAAAGGCACTTGCCTTCAAAATACTCTCTGTCTACACCCCCCTGCCCTTCATCCTTCCTCAGGCCTTTCTGGTGTCCCTAGACCACAAGGATGCCTATCTTCACATCCCCATCCACCCTTCTTGCAGGAAATCCCCCAGGTTCTTCCTTCACTCATCACATTGTGAGTTTACTCCATTTCCCTTTGGTCTTTCGACCTCCCCAAGAGTTTTCACAGTGTCTTCCACCTGTGGTAGATGTTCTTCATCTCACATTGCTGCAGTCCTTACATATGGGTAGTCCGCTGTCCTCGGTCGGCCCGAATACCAAAGTATAAGGCTGACGTCGGTCAAGGCGCTTAAGACTGACATCAGGACGTCAGGGTACAAATGCGCATGACCGACGTCATATCCTCAGTCTTTTTTGCCGCATGGTCCGATGCAGAAGCAGCGTTGCAAGTGCCGTTCGGCGTTCTGAAATTTTTCGAGTTCGGAGTTTCAGACCGAATCAAAGTTGGCTAAGTACCCCGTTGGGGAATATTTTGTTTTTTTCTTGCCTCAGTGTTTTACCGGATGTCAGAAAAAGTGAATAACTGTATTTCTTGTGGGAAACAGATACCGCATAGGGATTATCATTCTTTGTGTATTCCTTGTTTGGGGCCTGAGCACGACGTTGTTGGGTGTCGCTTTTGTGCTAGGTTCAATAAGCGCACTATTAAGCGAAGGTTAGATTGTGCTAGGCTGGTCTTCGGGAAGCGGTGCAATTATAATATGCCGTTGGATTCTCCGCCGCTTTGAAGAAGCGCAAAGACAAAGCAGTTAAACCCAGGCAAGAAGAGTCGTCCGTTCCGGACGTCGGTTCTTTAGAGGCGTCAGTGGAACCGGTGGTTCCGACGGAGGCTTCTCTGGAGTCCCAGGGGGAGACTTTGATATTGCAGGATGTGGCCTCTCAGGAGGCAGGTCAGGCGGAAGGGGCTTCTCTGGTTACTGTACTCCCCTCCCTTCCTAAGGTGGTTAGGCCCTCTCCTTCTGTTTCCAAGGCTTCTCCCAGAGGCAGGCCAGGTTTAGCTTCTGTTGGTGTCACTCCTAGTGCAGCAGGGTCTGTGCCCAAGAAGCACATGCTTAAAATGGCAGAAGATTTGATTACTCTGATCAGAGGTTCTTTGCCCCCTCCTGATAAGAGGCCTAGGGTGGAGCCAGAGTTGGGGAGTTTTGAGCAGGCTTCGGATGTTTCTGAGTCTTCGGCTGAAGACTTGCAGGAGTACTCTCCTTATTCTGATTCTGATGCAGATGATTCGACTCCTTCTGCTTCTCCTCCAGAGGATTTTTCTTTTCAGAGACTCTTCATTCCATGAGGGAACATTTTAAGTGGGAAGGTCAGGACTTCTCTGATTCCAGGAAAAGGCTTAGGGAATTTTGCTTTTACCCCAGCATAGGCCCTTGGCTATACCTCCTGTTCTGGATGTTGTGGAAGATGTGTTTGCAGAGGCTTCACTTAATCCTGATTCTCTGCCTCCTGCTCCTGTTAAACCGGATAGGTATTACAGGGTGCCTGAGGCTCATAAATATCTTTATAAGAGTCCTAGGGCGGACCCAGAAACTGTTAGTCAGGGACCTAAGGGTGTCAAGGCCTCTGTTGTAAAAATCCGGTTCCTCCAGATAAAGAGGCCAGAGCTTTGGATAGATGGGGAAAGAAAGTCTATACATCTTCTACCCTAGCTATGAGGGCTTTGAATTGCCAGTTTCATATGTTGAAATATCAAAACTATCTTCTTTCTCAATTGAAGTCTAAGGTGGATGCTCTGGCGGAAGGCATTGAGTGTAAAGAATTACAAGATTTGGTGCATGTTTCAGAGCAGGTGGGTAAGCATTCTTTACAATGTGGTTTTGATGCTGTACAGGCCTCGTCTAGGGTGGCTGCCACTGGTTCAGTTCTTCGCAGGCACGCATGGCTGAGGGATCAGAATTTATCTGATCATGTTAAGACAAGGATTTTGGATGCTCCTTTACAGTCTGATGTGTTGTTTGGTTCACCTGTGGAGTCAGTCTTGAAGAAAATGGAAGACAAGGCTAAGTCCATGCAGGCTGTTAAAGATTTTTTGCAAGTACAGCCTCCGAAGTTTAGTAGGAATTGGCCTGCTAAGGGGTGGACGTATCCTTCTTATGATTCTCAGTCTAGGGGTAGATCTAGACGTGGTAGGGGCAGAGCTCAGAGTTCGTTCAGACCTAGAACAGGAAGTTCACCTGCACAATCTTCGGGTGAGGGCAGGGGCCAGTCCTTTCGTAAACAGGCCCAATGACCTACCTTTTCAGCTGCCAGATCCTTCTTGCCTGGCAGCTCCTTTGGGAGGAAGGTTGGCACTCTTCAAGGAAAATTGGAATTTGATTACCCAAGACAAATGGGTATTGGATATCATACACCGAGGTTACAAGTTTTATTTCCATACCTTGCCTCCTTTCAAAGGCATGCCGAACGTTCCTCCTCAGCAAAGACTAGAGGCTCACAAACAAATTTCTCTGCTACTTCAAATAAGGGCCATACAACCGGTCCCTCTGCCAGAAGTGGGCCTAGGATTTTATTCTCGCCTGTTCCTAGTACCAAAGAAAGGGAACACGTGGAGACCAATCTTGGATTTATCTATCCTCAACACATATCTGGACATTCCCAAGTTCAAAATGTTGACGTTACAACAGCTTTTACCTCTGCTGGGCAAAGATCACTGGATGGTGACTCTGGATCTCAAGGAGGCTTACCTTCATGTTCCTATCAGGCTCAGTTGCAGAAAGTATCTGCGTTTTTGGGCTGGGACTTCTCATTATCAGTTCTCTGCATTGCCCTTTGGCTTATCTACTGCGCCCAGAGTGTTCACGAAGGTTCTGGCTCCAGTGATAGCTTTCTTCAGGCTAAGAGGAATACAGATCTATCCTTATTTGGACGATTGCCTGATTCTGGCCCAAGGAAAGGACGAACTTCTTCATCATTTACAGTATGTGATAGCAGTGCTAAGATGCCTGGGGTATTCTGTGAACGAAATAAAGTCCAGTCTAGTACCCTCTCAGGACATGTGCTTTCTGGGTGTGAGACTGAATACAGCATCCCAGATGGCCTTTTTGACCCCGGACAAACAAAAGAATCTTTCTCTTTACTTCCATCAATTATCTCGTCAGTCCAGGCTGACTGCAAGGACAGTCCTTCAAGCCTTGGGGTTCATGGCATCTTGTATTCTGGTACTTCCCAATGCCAAACTGCATATGAGGAAGCTACAATGGTATCTCAAAATGTATGGACACAGCACTGCCAAGATATGGACACTGTCATTCAGATAATACCTTGCATTCAAAAGGAATTTTGTGGTGGGCTCAGGAATGTCACCTAAACAAGGGACTCTCTGTGACCCGGCCAGAGGCGAGTCAGATTCTAACGACAGATGCCTCAGACAAAGCTTGGGGAGCTCATCTAAATGGAAAGTGGGTACAAGACACGTGGCCTGCCAGACTTCAACATCTACATATCAACTTGAAGGAGATGTTAGCAGTCCAATTTGCATTAATAGCTTTCAAGGATTTACTTCTTCCGGGGCAGGTGTTGGTTCTAACAGACAACACAACTGTCATGTGGTACATCAACAAGCAAGGGGGAACACATTCTTATCCACTATGCAGACAAACAATGATTTTGTGGGAGACTGCTCTCAGTTTACAGCTAAATCTTCAGGCAAGGTTTCTGCCGGGAGCACAGAACTCCTTAGTAGATGTGTTGAGCAGACAAATTATGGATCCCCACGAGTGGAAATTGGATCCTCATGTATTTCGGAAATTGACAGTGTTATGGGGAACTCCAGACATAGATCTGTTCGCTTCTCCACTAAACTACCAGCTGCCAAAGTTTTGCACAAAAAAGTTTCATCCCACAGCTTGGAAAGTGGATGCTCTCTCATTCAATTGGAGAATTCATGTGTATGCCTTTCCACCTCTGCCTCTCCTCCCAAAGGTACTCCTGAAGGTCAGACAGGACAAGCCAAAGATGATTTTAATAGCTCCAGATTGGCCTCGACAGCACTGGTACCCATTACTGAGAAGTCTGGTACGGGAGCCTCCATGGCCTTTGCCTTCGATTCCACACCTGCTGTCTCAGGAGAACAGTCATTTACTCAATGTCAAACTTCACTCTCTACATCTAACAGCCTGGCATATTCTGTTTTAAACCCTGGAGGGTCTCAGCTTCCACAGCAAGTTTTGAATGTTATTTTGGAGGCCAGAAGGCCTAGTACAAGGAAAGTGTACGCAGATAAATGGAGGAGATTTTTATTTTGGAGTACAGCAAAGGAATTTGATGTTTCTAAGCCTAATTTAAGTGTGGCTCTTCAATATCTTACTGAGTTACTGGACAAAGGTTTGTCCTTCTCCTCTATTAAGGTTCATGCTGCAGCAATTTCTGCTCACTATGACTGTGACCCACCATTGTTTTCTCATCCTTTGTTTAAGCAATTCCTTAGAGGGCAAAGAATATAAGACCCCACGTGAGCTCCTACTCCTGCTTGGGATCTCAATTTTGTGTTGGAGAAACTCACTCTACAACCTTTTGAGCCTGCAGCTACTGCCGAGTTGAAATATTTATCATGGAAGACTGCTTTTTGTTGGCCATTACCTCTGCGAGAAGGGTTTCTGAATTACAGGCCCTTATGGCGGTTGAGCCTTTCTTAATTTTCCATAAGGATAGGGTATCTTTGCACTAATCCTTCCTTTATGCCTAAAGTGGTTTCTAGTGTGGCTTTAAACCAAACTATTCATTTGCCTACTTTTTATGCAAACCCCAAAATAAAGGGAAAAGATTTTGCACACTTTGGATATACACAGGCAGTTGCGATATTATTTGAGCAGAACTAAAGGGTTCAGGCAGTCTCAGCAGTTATTTGTTTCTTTTGCTTTGGGTTCTCAGGGCAAGCCTGTTTCAAAACAAACTATTTCTAAGTGGATTGGGTTTTGTATTGCTTTCTGTTATTCCCATCATGGTAAGGAGATTCCAGCTGGGATTAGGCCTCATTCCACTAGGGCTACTGCCACTTCTACAGCTTTTTAAGGGGTGGCGACTAAAGATATTTTGGAGGCAGCTACTTGGAGTTCAGTGCATACCTTCTCTAAGCATTACCACCTTCCACTTTACTCTAAATCTAGGGCTGGTTTTGCCACTGCAATTTTACAGGGCATTTTGGCAGCTCCTAATGCTTTATAGTTTTGCCATCCTCCCTTACCTCTGCTTTGGGATTCTACCCATATGTAAGGACTGCAGCAATGTGAGATGAAGAACATAGTACAGTTTTGTACCTACCATAAATGTAGATGTTCGAAGATCCACATTGCTGCAGTCCAATTTACTCCCTCCTTCCCCTCTGTAGTTAGAGGCGGTTGTGTGGTTTGGGTTGTGAATATTGTAAATATTGTAAATAGGATTAGTGCAGGGGTGGTTGGTTGTTTTTTGCTGTCTTTTGGTTTTGGCCTTTCTTTTTAGGGCCTTCTGACATCTGGGGCAAGAAAAGACTGAGGATATGACGTCGGTCATGCGCATTTGTACCCTGACGTCCTGATGTCAGTCTTAAGCGCCTTGACCGACGTCAGCCTTATACTTTGGTATTCACGACCGAGGACAGCAGACTACCCATATGTAAGGACTGCAGCAATGTGGATCTTCGAACATCTACATTTATGGTAGGTACAAAACTGTACTTTTTCTGCTACACTCAGGTAATACAAATGTTCCTTTACTTGGATGACCTGTGTGTTCAGGCCCTATCCACAGACACTCTCCTCGAGCATCTTCATTTCACACTACATCTCTTAACCAATCTGGGATTCATAGTCATTAAAAAAAAAATCATCTCATATTTACTAAGGACCTAGTTTCCCTGGGCAGTGGGCTAAACACAAGCATAATGCAGACCTCACTTCCACAGAAAAAGTGCAAAGTCTGGTATGCATTTTCCAAACCCTCTTCTCAGTGACTCGCTGTACTGCAAGGGAGATCCTCAGGCCTCTGGAGTTCATAGCTGTGTCCATCCCAATGATCCCACTGGCTACACTGCATATGAAAAAATTCACTGGTACCTGAAATTAATGCTGTTCCAACAGTCACACCCCTTGGACTCCCTGATCTCTGTGCTTTCCTGTATCGAGAGGGAGTTTCTCTGGTGAGAGAGCCATGTTTCTCTCAACCCAGATCTTCCTTTCACCCCATTTGGTCACAGCCAAATTCTCCACATTGATGCCTCAGACAGAGCCTGGCAGTCTGGACAAGATCCCACAAAAGTACAGGTGGAATGGCCCTTCTCTTTCCCTTCAGGAAGATAACCTGAAAGAAATGAAGACCTTTCTGCAAGCTGTGCAGACTTTCTTACATCTTTGCAAACTGCACTCTGTTCTGATGTACACAGACAACACCACAGTGATGTGGTGTATAAACAAACAGGTAGGGACAAGGTCCTACCCCCTCTGCAGGTTGGCAAATGAGGCTTACCAAACAGATTCTCAATTGAACATGATCCTCCCAGTTACTTACATCAACTGTATAGAGAATGTGTTGATAGACTCTTTCAGCTGGGATCTCGAGGACCCCCTTAAATGGACCCCGAACAGACTGGTCTTCAAAACAATTGTACATCATTGGGGCACTTTGCAGATAGAACTCTCTGCACCTCCAGAGCATCACCAGCTTCCTCTGTTCTGCACAAGGACATCATCTCCTCTTGCCTAGAGGACAGACAGCTTCAACTTCCAGTGGATATGGAGGTTCTTATATGCCTACCCCCCACTTTCACTTATTCCAAGGGTCCTACTTAAAGATACAAAAGGATGCTTCAGAACTGCTGGCACCTGTCTGGCCAAGGGTTTCCCATGCTGTTCCAGGTATCAAAGGGAAACCACTGGAAAATTCAGATACAACCAGACCTAATCACCCAATAGAAAGGTTGGCTTCTACATCCCAACCTATTCCCTCTTCATCTCTCTGCATAATTGTGTTCTGATCCCTAAAAGACACTTATTTTCAGAAGATGTGGTGCAAGTTTTACAGGAGGCCAAGAAGCCTAATACCAGGCAATCATACATAGCCAAGTGGAAAAGCTTCTCCATTTGGTGCCACAAGCACAGACTGGAACCACTCTTATCTGAGTCCCCCCACTGTATTTCAGTATGTCTTGGAACTTCTACATTTGAGGTTGGCCTACTCGTCCATTAAAGCCCATTTGTCAGCCATCAGTACCTGTTTGCCCCTGGTGCCCCCTCCCCTCTCATGTCCAGGGCAGAGGTCAAGCTCTTCCTGAAAGGAGTCCTGCACCTTAAGCCAACAAGGAAACAAATTACTCCTCCATGGAATCTTAATTTTGTTCTGGAAAAACTCACTGTACCTGTTTTTGAGCCAGCCACATCTGCCATCTTAAAATTCTGCACATGGAAAACTGTTCTGGTACTGGCTATAACCTTGGCACGCAATAACACAGAGTAGCTGAACTCCAGGCACTCTTGGCTACTCCTCCCTTTCTTATTTTCAACAAGGACAGAGTAACATTTAGGACCAGTTCTTCTTTCATACCTAAGGTAGTGAATGAACTTATCTCTCTGTCAAGCCATTCACCTACTTGCCCCATCCTCAAATAGGGGAAAAGAATCTTACACTCCCTAGACATTCACAGACAGCTGAGGTTCTATTTGGACAAAACAAAGACAATCAGAAAAACTAACCAAATATTCATTTCCTTCATGGATGCCAAGCTGGGTCAACCAGTCTCAAAGCAAACCATTGCATCCTGGATATCGAAGGCTGTCTCATTCTGCTGCTCATGACATGGTAAATCCTTGCAGTTCTCCACTAAAGCATATTCCACTCGGGCTGTTGCTTCTTGTGGTGCTTTCCACACGGGTGTTGAAGCCAGGTCCATCTTGAAAGCGGTCACTTGGTCCTGTGTGCCCACCTTCAAGAAGCACTACAAAAGTTATGCCTTCTTCAGGTCTAGAGTTGCCTTTGCCAGATCACTCCTCGCTGGCTGACTGCACAGTTCCTCTTCACTGTAGCCATCCATCCCATTCTCCCTTCATCTCCAGGGATCACCTATCTATGTAACCTGCAACAGAGATTTCAATTAGAATATAGTACAGTTGTGTAACAACTTAGCATAACAATAGATGTCCTACTGATCACTATTGCAGTCTTCCTATTACAACCCTGCATAAAGTTTTTTTTTTTATTATTATTTTTTTTTTCATTTTTTTCCCCTTGTTTTCTATTTTGATCTTTTGGGATCAGTATTTTTAAGTTAGAACATCTGAGTGTTTAGATTATTACAGGTAATTATATAGTGGAAATCTAGCAATTTTGCAGATTTATCTGTTTAAATTTTAATTCAGAGTAGAGTTTATTTGAAAAAAAAACGTATAGACTGGTTTTGTGTGCTTGATAAGTCTTCAGCTGTATCCCCATCTGTCGAATGGAATATAGTTCATAACTGTGATCTAAAGTGGTGCTTTTTGAAAGTGTCAACTTAGCTTGCTGGTTGCTTTGTCAGTATGTAATGGAGTTGTATATGCTGCATGGTTATTTCAGTTAGATAGCACTGCAATGGGAATAAGAAATGTGCCTTTGCCTCCTGTTGTGCAATCTCAAGAGTTGGTATGTATAATTAGCAAGACATTTGGGTGCAAAGAGAGGCTTGTCTTTAGCAAAAATACAGATTTAGGTCTTATTTTATGTTTTGGTGTGTTTATTATTTTTTTTCAATAATCTGTCTTTTATTTTTTTTCAGTTACATAACTACACACTATAAATATATACAATATATACATGATTGCTTCCAAAAGTTACATAAACATTATATATTAATACAAATTATTAAAAAAGAAATACAACATGAAAAAGTCAACAGTCTGTATTATTGTCACGATCTGTGTCAAATCTAAGATTGAATCAGTCTTATAAATATGTGCCCTGAGTAATAGTGGATAAGAACCCCTATGCCAACACAATATTGAAGATTTGCTCCCATATTTTTATATTATTTATGCTTTTCTTATGGTCATTGATTAACAATTTATGTGCTAATATGTGTCTGATTGCTAATATTCTAAAATTTTCCCAAGATGTCTGGGTCGGGTTCAACCAGTTTGAAGCTATGTATAGTTTCATTAATAAACAAATATTCATGATTATGATCTTTTTTGATTTATCTAAGTTATCTGGAGGAATATGTAGGATCATAAATTCCCAAGAGTGTTGAATGCTGGTATCCCATTTTCTGTAATTGAAGTTTTAATGAATTCCAAAGTTTAAAAATGCATTTGCAACTCCAAAACATGTGAAACAAGTCAGCTGTCTGGTCTGCACAATATGGACATTTAGGCGAGTTCTTTGAGTCAAATTTATGAAGAATAAGACGGGTATAGTAGGCATTGTTGAATATCATCAATTGTGTGAATAGTAATTTCTGAAGGGACACAGACTTTAATGTTAGATTAAATGCTTCCAAGATCTTGCTGTCGTCAACTAATATTAATTTTCCCTCCAATAATTCGATAAGAGAATATGTTTATTATATTTCATCTCTTTTATCAGTTTATATGAAGTAGTTATATATTTTTATCTTGTATCAGAGCTTCCCACAGATTACGACATATATTTAATTCCTCTTCATTAAAATCAAAGTTATTAAAATAATTTATAGCCAGATCTTTAAGTTGTCTCATGATAATTAGATAGGAAATAGGAAGACTTTTCTCTTTTAAAATATCGTGAACTGATACCCCAAGAAAGGAGTAGAGATCCAATACAATTAAATCCTTTATTAGGGGGAATTTTTGTAAGTCTATCAACTTATTCCCAATTACTAAATGTGGGTTCTTGTGAAATGGTTGAAACACCATCATATATTTTAGTAGGTTTAATGAGGTAAAAAGATTTTGAATTGAAGTTACATAACTTTTAATATGTTCCATTAAGTCATATTTACTAAGTGTTCCTCTATTCAGAAAGGGTAGAGCTTTACAGTTAATTCCCACTTTAGTTACATGTCTGTAGGTTAAGACCAGCCATTTTGGCGCCCATTTCAGACTGCCTCTATCAAAGTGAATCACCCTTAAGATTCTGTTGGCATTAATTATCAAGTAATAAGTTTGAAAATCTGGTAAATCTAAACCTCCTCTATTCTTTGGAGCCATCAGTTTCTCATATGTTATCCTCGTTTTCCTAGGTTCCCAAAGAAATCTCCCTAGTCCTATATGAAGCTGTTTAAATGTTTTGATGTGTTTATAATGCACTAGTGTATGTCTGCATGTTGGTATTGAGTGTGCTGAGAATGAATAGTAGTATGTGAGGACTTGTATGTTAATTGTGTTGTAATTTTGTGTTTGCTTGTTTGAGTTGTAATCATTAGTTTAGTGGATATTTAGATATAGCTATATCTATTTATATTATTTATCTAAATATACACTCACTGACAGTAACACTGAGCAAATAAGCTTCCTTTATGTTTCTCCCATCTGTCAGCATTCAACATTAGGGTAACCTGGAGTAAACAGTGACAGGTGAAATCGGCTAATAACATATTTGTCACTAAAACTGCTGTAACTGGGGACGTTTCAAAAATTGTGAACCCAGGAGACCCTCAGACCTGTCAGATGTGTTCAGCAAATTTCAGACATGCCTGGAGACATTGATTATTGTATGCTAGGAGTATAGAAATGTTTTTGCAGGCATTTCTAGACAAATATCCAAACTCCCCTCATTTTTATGTTGTACCATAGCAACATACATTTATGATATCAGTGTTCCTCTAGTAATTTCACCTCCAATATGTTTTCCCAATTTCTTCTAACATTCTACCACATTCTTCTTAGTAAAAGAAAATCACTTGTAGGTTGTGCTTACCCATGTTCTGTACTTTCCTGGTGCATGCTAATAATACATTCGAGCCACTGGTAATGCACCAGTGGAGGTACTCAACCAATTTGGTATGGTTTATTTTGGTGATTTTGAGGGCTGATGTCTACAATTTGTTCATGCTGTTAGCACTTAAAGTAGAACAAATGAGTGATTATAGCTGCAGAGTTTGATCAGTTGTTGACAAGTAATGCAAAAATAAATAAACTTAAAAAATGAAACATTACAGATAAGGTCTCCTGTCCGAAAACTCCCTAGTTCCAGTGCTGTCAGATTAATACACCCACTTTTTTTTGCATAACATGTCTAATAAACCATTGTATAAGGGCAGAATATTCAAATCATCCCTCACAGAGACAACTATAGGCTCCAGCTCCATCAGCCATTCCCTAATTCTTATGATGTCATATGTCCAAAGCAGGTTGTTTAGTTTGTCTATATTTCTCTTTTTGGTGAAATTGAACCTCTTTCTTTAGCGCTCAGAGTTCCAGAGTGGAACTGTTTATGCATTTTGTATGCATCTGTCCTTATTTGTGTGTGTTTACATCTTCTACATAATTGTTGAAAGTAGAATGGGTTTTGTTTAGTGGCTGATTCCTGGTTTAAGATGGGGATTGGAAGCAGAACCTGATGATTAGTATGATGATAATTCATAGTGAGTTATGGTCACTTTTTTAAATAAAGGCAGGAGGATTCAGCCATAGGATTATTTATCCCCCCCAACTTCTGTCCGCTATCATTTTCAGCTTCATACAATTATTGTTTATAAGGAAAGTGAGTTTGTGTTCGTCTCCTCCTTATACTGTTCATAGAGCATTGCGGTGATTTGCATGGTACAGCACATCCCCTCCCCCCCTTCACTGTTGGATGCATCCACTTGTGTTTACAGTCTCTTGGGTATTTTATCCCCTGGTTCTCTTGGACAATTATTTCCAGTGCTGGTCCCTCATTGAGTAGTTTACCCTCCGTTCCACACCTCTGGGCTTTGTTTGGAAAGGTATAGGCCCTCCTTAGGCTACAGCTGTGTTCTCACTCAGGAAACCAAACCGCAGCTATTTTGACATTACCAGTTTACCTAATCATGCCAAGTCACCACTCATTAAAGAACGTAGGTAAGGGTAGAAGTGGCACTGTTCTCAATAAATTGCTAGCTGACTCCCCTAATGTCATAGGATAATAGGAAGTTACTAGCCTAATAGCCCTAGGGTCCTTATAAGCCTAGCCAAGTTCTACCCTTATTTACACAATCAGCACCTATTGCCCATGTCTAAGAGGTACACAGGTGGAACCCCTGGAGGGAACTTATGGATGTTCTTTGTGTTTCACTGTTACAGTCATCACATTTGGGTTATCTGCTTGCTGTAGCCCTCAGTCGGCCTGGTTATCAAAGTCTTGGGTCCTGCGTCGGTTGCTATCTCATCTTCCATGACATCAGGTATTCAGGGGTATAAAGCATGCAGCTGATGCCATTACATCAGTCTTTCTTGCTGTGTGGTGCCCGAAGCAGAAGCAGTTCGCAAGTGCCAGTCGGCCGACTCCTGAAATTTTCATTTTCGAGTTTCAGATCCAAGGTCTTCAACTAAGCTAAGTACCCCATTGGGGATCCTTTTTCTTGCTCTAAACAGATGTCAGTAAAAGTGAACAATCGCATTTCTTGTGGAAAGCAAATACCTCATAAAAATTTTCATTCGTACTGCATTCCTTGCTTAGGCCCAGACCACGACGTACCTTGCTGTCGGTTTTGTGCCTTATTCAAACATCATACTATTCATCATAGGTTCATTTACACATCTAAATATTTTGGCACTTGGTTCAGTTATCCAGAAATGGCTTTGATAAGCCACCCGACTACCGACATTCCGAAAGAAAACCGCAAAGATAAGACAGAGACATACTGCATCGTTCCAAAGCTGCCGACGACGCTTCTCCTAAGCTAGTCACCAGTTCGCTGGTACTCAGTCAGGCGCTTTTGCAGCACCTGATACCTGCTACTTCAGATGCCGCAAGATGCTTCTTCGACTGTGGAGCCTGCGGATGTCTCTACCTTGGATGGGTCTGGAGCCGCTGTGCAGGCACCAGCTCCTGAGGGTGTATTCAGGCCTACTGACTTGCATATGAAACAGATGCCATCTTCTTCTTCAAGGCCTAAAACTTGATGCATGCCTAGAAAACTGACGCTCAGACCGCATGGTCAGGCCCCTATGCCTAAAAAACAAATGATGAGAATGGCTGAAGACTTTATTACTGTTATCAGGGGAAGCCACCTTTCCCCCTCTAAGAGACCTAGGACTGATTTTCCTTCTGATTCTTCTGATCAGGATTCTGAAATTTCTGTTTTCTCTTTTGACCAGGAATTGCCCTTATCTACCTATGAGGATTCTGATGCAAAGGACTCCATTCCCTTTGCTTCCCCTCCAGAGGATTTCTCTTTTGGGGAAACCTTGCATACTCTTAGGGAGCATTTCCGCTGGGAAAGCCAGGATTACTCTGACTGCAAAAAGAGGCTGAGGGAATTCTTACACCTACCTCAGCACAGGTCTCTTGACTCTCTACCTCCTGCTCCCAGAAAACCTGATAGGTATTACAGGGTTCCTGACTCTCGCAAGTTCCTCTTTAAAAATCCTACTGCGGATCGTGAGACCATTTCACAGGGACCCAAGGGCATTAAGGCTACTACTGCCAAAAGCCTACCCCCTCTGATAGAGATTCCAGGGGGCTGGATATATGGGGTAAGAAGGTATACACTTCTGCAACCTTGGCCATTAGGGCCTTAAACTGCCAGTTTCATATGTTAAAGTATCAGCAGCATATTACTGGATTGCTTAAACAGAAAATTATGTTGATCCCTGACTGTGTTGAAAATAAAGATTTACAGGATTTAATGCATTCTGCTGAACAATTTGGAAAACATACTTTGCAATGTGGTTTTGATTCATTAGAGGCATCTTGCAGGGCTGCTGTCACTGGGTCTGTACTTAAAAGGCATGCTTGGCTTAAGGAGCAGTCTTTGCCAGATCATGTTAAAGCTAAATTACTGGATGCACCCGTAAACCAAGACCACCTGTTTGGCAACAAAGCAGAAGTAGTACTTAAAAAGATGGAGGAAAAAGCTAAATCTATGCAAACTGTTAAAGATTTCCTGCAAGTACAGTCTCCCAGATTTAGTAGGCATTGGCCGTCTAAGAATTGGTCCTTTCTTGCCTCTTCAAGGCCTTCTCTGTCCAAACCCAGATCCAGCAGAACACCCAGGCTTCAGTCCCAGGGTACACACAGGCCTAAGCAGTGGGGGGCCCCCACTTCCAAATCTGGGAATAGTAAAACTCCCCCCATGGTAAACTGTCTCAATGACTTCACTTTAAAACTTCCAAGCCCTGCTCAACTGACTGTTCCTTTAGGGGGGAAGGATTGCCCTGCATGCAAAAAACTGGGAACTCATTACCCAGGACAAATGGGTTTTAAATATAGTTTCCCAAGGATACAGATTTCACTTCCACTTCTTACCAACCCCAAATGGCTTGCCAGACATACCCCCAAATCAGTGGGCAGAGGCTCAAAAGCAAATTCTCTCTATTTTAAGCATCAGGGCCATTCATCCTGTCCCAGAAGAAGAATGGGGGCAAGGTTTCTACTCAAGACTTTTCCTGGTACCTAGAAAAGACAATTCCTGGCGTCCTGTCCTGGACCTGTCTATCCTAAACACTTTTTTGATAATCCCAAAATTGAAGATGCTAACTCTTCATCAGCTGCTTCCCTAAGCAAAGATGCCTGGTTGGCAACACTGGATTTAACAGAAGCCTACCTGCACACCCCAATAAGGGAATCTTGCAGAAGATACCTACGCTTCTGAGCAGGCTACATGCACTATCAGTTCTCTGCACTACCCTTTGGCTTATCTACTGTGCCCAGGGTATTCACAAAGTGCCTAACTCCAGCCATTGCATTTTGCAGGCAAAGAAATATTCAAATATACCCATACCTGGACGATTGTCTAATTCAGGCAGAAAGCCAGGACATACTGTTAAATCATCTGGCATTTGTAAAGAAATTGCTAACATCTCTGGGGTACGCCATAAACAAAAATAAATCACATCGTGTATCCTGCCAACAAATTGTATTCCTGGGAGCAAGCTTGAATATGACTTCCCAGATGGCCTACCTCATGCCAGAGAAACAAGTTCATTTGACAGCCTATTTCAAACTACTGGCCACAAAGACCCAGCTATCTGCAAGGAAAATACTGCAAGCCCTGGGGTTCATGGCTTCTTGCATTCTACTCATTCCATATGCAAGACTGCATATGAGGAAACGGCAATGGTATCTAAAAAGCCTATGGTGTCAACATTTTCAGGATCTAGAATCAATGATTCCTAACATACCTTGTCTACAGATAGAGTTCCTTTGGTGGGCAGAGGCCTGCCACCAAAACAAGGGACTGCCATTCAGTCTACCCTCTGCCGCCCAAACCCTAACAACAGACTCATCAGATTATGCATGGGGGGCTCACTTGGCAGGGCAGTGCATTCAGGGCAAATGGAACCCAAATCAAATGCGGCTGCATATCAGTCAAAAAGAAATGTTAGCTGTACAGAATGCTCTGACAACCTTCAAGGACCACATTCTTCCAGGACAAGTATTGGTAAAGATGGACAAACACCATTGTTATGTGGTACATAAACAAGCAGGGGGCAACCCACTCATACCCTCTCTGCAGACTAGCCATGGCTCTGTGGAACACAGCCTTGAGCTACCAGGTACACCTACAAGCTTAATTCTTGCCAGGAAACTAAATACACTGGCAGACGACCTAAGCAGAAATCTCATGGACCCACACGAGTGGAAACTGGAACCAAAGATGTTCAGCATGTTGAGAAACAAATGGGGGAGCCCAGAGATAGACCTGATTGCCTCCCCCCAGAACTACCAATTGGACAAATTCTGCACAAGGACTCCCCACAAACAAGCTTGGAAAGTGGATGCCCTGTCCTTCACCTGGAAAAAACAGTTTATGCCTTTCCCCCTCTGCCTCTCCTCTCCAAGGTACTACTAAAGATCAAACAGGACAAACCAAGGACAATACTGATTGCACCAAACTGGCCACGCCAACACTAGTACCCCCTCTTGTGTAGTATGTCTGTCCCAGCAGGAGGGCCAGATTCTGCACCCACAGCTACAAACCCTGAACCTGGCTAATTACCTTATCTCTCCGTTACCATCCCTCAGTAAGCAAGTGATGGATGTCATTCTGGAGGCAAGGAGGCCTAGTACTAGAAAATCCTATGCTGAAAAATGGAAAAGATTCTGTTCCTGGAGCCAAACTCAGGGGATGGGCACAGCAGCACCCAATTTACTCCATATTCTTTAATACTTAACTGAGATGCTTCACAAGGGCCTTTCCTTTTCCTCCATCAAAATTCATGCCTCAGCCATTTCAGCTCATTGCAATACAGAACCACTCCTTTTCTCTCATCCACTGCTGAAGCAATTCCTGAGAGGGGCCAAAAATGTAAGACCACCGAGGAGAACCCTTACTCCAGCCCGGGACCTTAACTTTGTATTGGAAAAGCTCACTCTACCTCCCTTTGAGCCAGCTGCAAATGCAGAGTTGAAATTCCTTTCTTGGAAAACAGCCTTCCTTCTAGCCATCACTTCAGCAAGAAGGGTGTCTGAATTACAGGCCCTCATGGCAGTACAGCCTTTCATCATCTTTCATGCTGACAGGGTGTCCCTCAGGACCAGTCCCTCCTTCATGCCTAAGGTGGTATCCAGTGTGGCCCTTAGTTAGTCCATTCATTTGCCAACCATCTTTTTTAATCCACAGAACAAAGAGGAACAAATACTGCAATCCTTGGACGTGCACAGACAACTTAGATTTTACTTGGACAGGACTAAGCCTCTCAGGAAATCCGAACAGCTGCTGGTTGCATTTGCTGCAAGAGCAGAGGGGAAGGCCATTTCAAAGCAAACCATTTCTAAGTGGATAGGCCATTGCATTCATTTCTGCTATAAGCACCATGGAAAACCTTTCCCACAGGGGATAAGACCACATTCAACCAGGCGGCATCTACCTCTACAGCCTTTCTCAGAGGTGTCCCTACCAGGGACATCCTAGAAGCTGCTACCTGGAGTTATGTACATACCTTCACCAAGCATTACCACTTGCCAATTTTTTGTAAATCCAGAGCTGGCTTTGCCATTGCACTCTTGCAGTGCCTTATAGCTGGTCGTAATGCTATCTAATTGCCTCCTCCCATCCTTAGCTTTGGGAATCTACCCAAATTTGATGACTGCAACAGTGAAACACGAAGAACATAATACAGTTGTGTACACTTACCATAAATGTAGATGTTCAAGTGTATTCACTGTTACAGTCCAGGTTACCCTCCCTCCAGCCCCCTGACTTCTATTGACTATACCTCTAGTCTTGTTTACTATGCTTAAAGTTTTTTGGTGTATTTGCTTTTTGTTGGGGGTGTAGCCTTGTATGTAATTGCTTCCCATTATGGGGGCACCTGACATCTGGGGCAAGAAAAAATGATGTAATGGCATCGGCTGCATGCTTTATACCCCTGACTACCTGACGTCATGGAAGATGAGAGAGCAACTGATGCAGGGCCCAAGACTTTGATAATCAGGCCAACTGAGGGCTACTGCAAAAAGATACCCCAAATGTGATGACTGCAACAGTGAATACACTCGAACATCTTCATTTACGGTAAGTGTACACAACTGTACTTTATCCATCCAATCGTCCATATTACGTTTGAAGAGGGCCAATGAGGTGCTCTGTTCCACATGAAGTGGGAGCCTCTTTCAAAGGTGTAGTAACCTCTGGGAAACAAATCTGTCCCTCCAGCAGGTTCTATTAATGTCACATACCAGATTAAGGTCTTTAGAGCGAGTAACTTGTGTACCATTTGACTTACAGATATGCAGCATTTCCAGTAAAGCAGGGTCAGAGATTACCTTGTATGCAAGGCAGAGATCATCTCTGCGTAGTCTGTATGAAACTGAATAAAGTGACAGTGATTTTAGACTATCTACATAGGATAGATGCTGAAGACCTTGAATTTTCCTCCTGAGAAGTCTTTCTGGTTTCTCCAATTGCTGCAGGTGCTTGGAACAGTACATAATAAAAGGGGCAATGTACTCAGCTATTGGCCTGATGAGGGAAGAGTCTAGGGAGGTTATAACTTCTGTTTTGTCTCTGGAAGGCAATGCTCTTACTTATGAGATGAGCAATATACAATGCCCTTCTTACTACTGTGGAGACCTGGTGGTCAAAGGTAAGGTTGCTGTCAACCTCTGTGCCCAGGTCTGTCACCACTGAATGAATACTTTTAGTGTTGCTGTTGATGTGGTAGTTAGCAGGAACATCGCTCTTACCAAACATGATAATACATTTTTTTGCATTGAGTTTAAGGCCATGACTTTGGCACCAATCATTTGTGTGTGTAATACTGTGGTGTAGGATGTTGACATCATTTGGAGATTCTATGACCGCTCCCAGTTTGCAGTCATCAGTAAATACTTTCAACCACAGACCTTTAGTTTTTGCTTGTACATCAGAGAAATAGATTCTAAACAGTAGAATTCCCAGGACTGATCCCTGTGGAACACCACTGGTTACAGGTCTGCTGTTGGAGGTGGATTCCCCTATTTTGACTATATAGGTTCTATCAGTGAGCCAGTTAGTGACCCATCTAATGATATATAAGTGTTGATACCTAGCTGGGTGAGTTTGTCAGTGATGCCTGAGTGGGGGATAGTGTCAAATGCCTTGGTTAAGTCTAGGTAGGCTGTATGCACAGATTTCCTGTCGTCCAGGGCTCTGGTGACTGTCTCAAAGAAGTCCACCAGGTTTAACAGGCATAATATCCTTTGACAAATCCAAACTGAGTAGGATCAAGTGTTTGGAGATCACTTGTATCTTTGTTGAGAAGGTCCATGATGATTCACTCCATGGCCTTGCAGATAAGGCTAGTCAGGCTAATCAATCTATAGATCCCGAGATTAGTGGAAGCACCACCTTTGTGCAAGGGAGTAACAGTGGCTGTTTTCCATTCAGCTAGGACAAAGCCAGTGCGTAGACTGTGATTGAAAAGAGTACCCAATGGTGTTGCTAATTCTTGTTGGAGCCCATCTAGGACACAGCTTGGGATGTTAGCAGGTTCCATTGATGCTGTGTTTTTGGCTTTAGGGTATTTACAACCTGCTCTTTAGAGATACAAGGTAGGGGAAAGAAGGTAGGTATGTCATAGGATACGTGTGGTGGGGACTGGGGAGTAAAGTTTTCACAGAAGCTGTCTGCCAACAGGTTAGCTATGTCAACAGGCTCAGTGTATATGGTATCATTAACTACCAGTTCAGCACAAATGTAGGCCTTACCTTGTACATTACAGGTGAAACTAAAGATCGCCTTATGGTTGTCCTTAATTGAAGAAGCGAATTTGGATTCATAGTTTGTGTTGGAGGGCTTATCAAGAAGTTGTATTTGCTTGTTTAAGCTGAGGAGGGAGTGTTTCCAGTTTAGGGCTCACTCCCTGTTATTCTTAGACAGCAATTTCTTCCTCTTATTAATGGCAGTTGTCCACCAGGCAGGTTTGCTCTTCTTTGAGGAGTTTTTTTTTTTGGCCCTATCAGGTATGGCCGAGTCAGTGCAGTTATACAGGTTGTAGATCAATGTGTGCATATACCTTTAAGAAGCTATCCATAGGCTTGCACAAGTGTATAAATACTGAGCACTTGCAAGCTAGACTGTCATTTTGTAGTTAGCTGTTGAGATGTAAGCATGTATATAAGGTCTGCCTGTTAACTAGTTTGTTCGTACTTTATGATGCTGCCATCCATCCTTATGTGTTTTTATGTATTAAAACATCTAATCTAACCCCCCTGCCTGCTTGTCATTAGTGTTAGAAAAGGATGAGTGGCATAGTGCCAGAAGTGGCATGTCTAAAGGACATGGAGTCAGAACCGGCATATCCAAAGGGCATGAAGTTAGAGGGAGCTTGGCTAAAACGACTTAAGGCACTTGCTTACAACTGGAGGAATATAGACAAGTGGACCATCCCTAAAATGTGCATACTTCAGAAAACAGGTCAGAAACGAATTTCGGATATTAAAACTTGCTCAGCCCTATTTCTTTTCCATATAATATGAAACATTCCAAATTATTTTTGCATAAACCTATATGTACGCTATTGATAAAAATATTCAAATTAGTATGGAAAATGTTTGAAATAAAGTCGGAATTGCACAAAACTAATAAAATGAGGGGAAACTACCACATTTTTGCAAAGCACGTATTTTCGTATTAAGCAAACATAGCTGAGTTATCAGAAGTGTGTAAAGTGTTCGGATGTTTGTGCAGTGTTTCAGTAAAGCTATTTCACAAAGTACAGCCATTACAGGGTATATTTCGCAAAGTACAGTATTTCAAAGAGTTTATTGTGCATTTGAATGTTGTTAGAAGATCACAGAACTGTTTGTTCATACAAAATTACAAGTGCCATATTTTTAGTGTGTTTGTGTATACTTTGTGGGCATGGCAGATGGATTTTGAAAACTCAGTGCACTTGTGTTTGACAATAATATTGCTGAGAACTGGAGAGTGAGCAAGAGTACAGCATTTTCATACAGGCTGCATTGTACAAAGGCATTTTATTCTGCTGGTCAGATGCTATCTATACAGGAGAGGTGGAGTCATATTGTTGTACTGACTGAGTCAAGGGAGGACCCACAGTGCTTAAAATGTACATTTAGAGAAATGTGTAACCCACAGACAAATGTTACAATGGAAAGGCACTTATTTTACATATAGGATCAAAAGCCTGGTGAAACTTTTGCAGCATATATAACTGACCTGAGAAATAAGGGTAAAATGTGCAAATTTGGTGACTTAAGGGATGAGTTGATAAAAGACAGACGTGTGTGGCATAAAAGATGATGCTGTGAGGAAGATTGTTTTGTTACAGTGCTTTAACTTTGAATAAGACCATTGAGATTTGTCAGATATGTGTACTCATAGAAAAGCACACAAATATGCTTACGCCTGGTGAAACTTTTGCAGCATATATAACTGACCTGAGAAATAAGGGTAAAATGTGCAAATTTGGTGACTTAAGGGATGAGTTGATAAAAGACAGACGTGTGTGGCATAAAAGATGATGCTGTGAGGAAGATTGTTTTGTTACAGTGCTTTAACTTTGAATAAGACCATTGAGATTTGTCAGATATGTGTACTCATAGAAAAGCACACAAATATGCTTACAAATGAGAATAGCTCTAGAAGGCGTGGTGATAAAGCTCATGTTGGTAGTATGAAGCATGTGGTTAAAAGAAACGGGCCCAAGCACATGGCATCAGCTGTAACCCCTGCAGCACTCACTGGTAAACCCCAGAACTTTCTAGCAAATTGCAGAGTTCGCACAGTCTCAGTGAAACATAAGAGTGAGTCAGCAAACTCAAAGCATGGGCCCCAACCCAGTTTCATTGCTAACTGTCGTAATTGCAGTGGAAGTCATGAATCTAAAAGGGAAAAATGTTTAGCTTTTGGTCAACAATGCCACAAGTGTAATAGATGTCATCATTTCAAAAGATTTTGTAAATCAAAAGACCCACATTCTTTTATTAAATGGGGACATTTTAAGAAACGAGTTGATCAGTTAGACAGTTGCAACCCTACTCTTTATGTTGATGGTGTGTCAGTGCTTCATAAAACAAGTTGGTGCAGTAGATCTAAGGGCAAAGAATGAAGTATTTTGTACTGTTCTGATAAGTGGCAATCCCATAGAGCTCAAAGTTGACACAGGTTCAAAGTGCAGTGTTGTGTCAGCAGAAACATTTGCTAGTGTGTGTCATGGTGAAAGGCTTGATTTGGCAAGGTGTGCGAAGTTTGTTACTTATGGAGATGAAGAAATTCAAACCAAAGGCTCAGTAATGCTTTCATGTTACTCTGCTGGAAGAAGCTACGACTTGTTTTATGTGGTCAAGAGGCATGTCCAGTCATTATTAGGACTCAAAGACAGTCTGAAAATGGGACTGCTTTCATTTAAAAAGGAAGTCCACCATGTTAGCTTAAACGACCACTACTCTAATTTTGCCCAGCACATTTATTTCTACCTATGCTGATCTTTCTGAAGAGAAACTAGGCAAGCTTCCACTTGTGTACTTCATGAAGTTTAGGCCCCAAAGTCAGTCCAGTTATCAGGCCAGTACGCAATGTTCCAATAGCCATGCAGGACAGAGTTAAAGCCAAGTTAGATAAAGTGGTGCGACAAGGTGTGATTTGTCCAGTTGCAACACCAACTGAATGGGCATCTGACATGGGGAAAGAGCTTTTGGCAAGTGTGCTTGCATGTTCGAAGATCTATGATTATGTTTAAGGTAAACCTATCCAGATCGAAACAGACCACCAACCTGTAGTCGCATGAGAAAGCCAATGCATTCTGAATGGGCATCTGACATCGAGAAAGAGCTTTTGGCAAGTGTACTTGCATGTTCGAAGATCTATGATTATGTTTAAGGTAAACCTGTCCAGATCGAAACAGACCACCAACCTGTAGTCGCATGAGAAAGCCAATGCATTCTGCTCCAGCCAGACTGAAACATATGATACTGAGATTGCAAAAGTACAGTTTCAATCTTGACTGCAAGGAAGGCAAACTTCTTTATCTTGCTAATACATTATCCAGATCGCCCCGAAATGCCATAGAACAGCATGAGAATGAGAACCTTGATTTTGAAGTCATGGAAGTGAGAAATTTTTCTTCCAGACGTCTTGATGAGCTGAGAGATCACACAGCCATAGGTCCAGTTTTACACAGGCTCAACCACTTTATTAAACCAGGATGGCCGTCAAAGCAATTTAGTTTACCTCAAGAAGTTTAACCTTATTTTCCATACAGAGATGAGATTTTGTCTGACAAACGTGTCATTATGAAAGGTCTGAAAGTAATTGTTCCAAAGTCCTTGCAACCAAGAGTACCTTACTATCTTGCACTGTGGTCATCTGGGAGTCAAATCTAGCAAAAGAAGGGCAAGTGGACTAGTATTTTGGCCTTCTATGTCACAAGACGTTGAGAGAGCACTTTCATCTTGTTCAGTGTGTAATAGTACTAAGCCACATCAACAGAAGGAACCACTACAACTTAACTAGATTCCGCAACTACCTTGGTAAACAGTAGCCATCAACCTCTTCGAGTGGAATGGTCAACATTGGTGTTAGTAGACTCTTACTCCAGTTGGTTTGAGATTGACCTACTTCCTAACCTAGCATCCAGTACTGTCATTACTAAGATGAAGCATCATTTTGCCGTTCATAGTAGTCCACACAAAGTTATTTGACAATGGTACACAGTTTACTTGCCAAGAGTTCAAAAGTTTTGCTGAAGAATGGGACTTTACTCATCCTGAGTACCCGCAGTCAAATAGTTTGGCAGAAAGTGGAGTTCCAAGTGTAGAACAGTTACTTGAGAAGTCAATATGAGACCATAGTGATGTTTTCCTGAAGCTCTTGAATCTCAGAAATGTTTCTTGTGATAAACATCTTGGTTCATCTGCTCAGAGACTTCTGTCGAGACAAACCAGAACCACATTACCAGTCAGTAGTCAATTGTTGGTTCTATGTGCAAAGAACAACAGATCAGTGATAGCCAATCTGTTGAAGAAGCGCTTAACCCAGACGTCCTACTAGGATAAGACCAGCAAACTGCTCAGTCCATTATGAGAAGAGGTGGTAAGGATGCAAATGTCCAAAGATTATGATCAAATTGGTGTCATGAAGAGTATTGGTCCAGAGCCAAGATTGTACATTGTGGAATCAGAAGGAGCAATCTTTAGACGGAATCAGAAACATTTGAAATTGGTGTCCGAGCCTGTACCACAGCACATAGCCTGTGAGAAAGACTCTTTATCTCAGAGTGAGTTGTCCAGTGTTCCAATTCCTGAGGAAGTTCCAGAGGACATTCCCATTCCTGTAATGAATCCAGAAGTTCCTGATGCGAGTTGTGCACCACAGACTGTCCTTGTTGCTAAATTTGGTCCCAACTGTTTTGTTACGAGATATGGTCGCATCTCTAAACCCTGTAGGAGATATGAAACAACTTAGATATTAACATTGTATGTTGTTTCTAATGTATATAGTAATGCATGTCTAACTGATATTGTTTTGTATAAAGGGCAGTCTTTTTAAGAGAGAGGATGTAGATCAAGGTGTATGTGTGTATACCTTTAAGAAGCTATCCAAGGGCTTACACAAGTGCATACATATTGAGCACAAGCAAGCTAGACTGCCATTTTATAGTTAGCTGTTGAGATGTAAACATGTATGTGTGTATGTATGTATGTATGGTCTGTCTAACTAGTTCGTACTTTGATACTACTATCCATCCTGATGTGTTTCTATGTATTAAAGCATCTAAATGAACCCCCCCCCCCGCCTGCTTGTCATTAATGTTAGAGAAAGACTAGCAGCACAGGTGTTTGTATAAAGCATTGGTTTAGAACTGGGCATAGTTGCCAGTTTCATTTGAGGGGGGAGGTGCTGTGAAGCTATTTATACCATCCCATAAGTATAATCTGCTTTGGAGAAGTTTTTTTAATTTAGTTGCTGCTGGGGTGGGAGGTCAGGTGTGATAGTTACTTTGAATGAGACTGATTTGTGGTCAGATTTCACCAGAGAAGACCTCACAGTGGGGATGCTACAGTGGTCCCCCATATTGGTAAGCAACAGATGCTGGATGTTGGCACCCTTTGTGGGGTGTCAGCCAGCTGGTCCAGGGCATTGGAGTTAACGAAGTCGAGGAACGTTCAAGCAAGTGAATTTGAGCATGAGTAATTTACTCAGTCAATGGATGGCTAGTTAGTCACCCAAAACTGGTGCTCAGATGTGTCTTGATAGACTCAAGTAGATCCAATTAGGCAGAGTGGGTGTCCTGATTCATGGAGGGGGTCTTTTAGCTGGCAATGACTTGAATAGGTGTCCTACCAACTGTTAATTGCACATAAAGTATCTCCAGGGAATCATACTGTTTAACCAGTCTGGATGTGTATTTATCTTTTATGAATATTACTGCCTCCTTTAGTTTTTAAGCCTTCAGTTTGTGGTCTGAACGTGTGGAAGAAGGTTTAACCTGGTATAGCTGGGGTGCTGTCCACAGCCTTGAACCAGGTCTTTGTGACTGCACAAATGTCTGCGTCTTCCAAGGTGAGGTCTGCTTCCAGTGGATGCAGTTTCATGTTAAGACTCATGGCGTTTAGCAGCATAACCCTGAGGTTGTTTTTATGTGGAGTTTTTGTGTCAAGTTTGTCATTGAGACACTGCCTAAAAAGGCACCATGGGGGTGGCAAGAGCTTTAGCCAGTCGCCGAAATCCCAGGGGTGACTGATGAAGACCATCTCTGGCAAAGCATCGAGGTCTGTCAGTCATTGTCATCCCAGGGTCCCAGCTTTTAATGACCACTTCTGGGCTCAAGGCAACCATCATGTAGCAGCTGATCAGTAAAGAGATTCTCATATACTACCCCATCCTTTGAAAGGCCAAGGAGTTCATATTGTGGATCTCAGGGCTTCCATAGTACCATTGGCTTTGTTATCTGCAGTAGTTTGTTTGGACCTCCGCTACACATCAGTAACCCAAGCAGCTGTGGACCTCTTTGGTATGATGGAACACGTCTGCCTTTGCCCTCTCTAACTTCTTTACTGCCTGGAAGTCTCAAACAATACACATCCTTAAAAGATATGTCCTAACAGCACACATGCTGTAATGACTAAGGCATCCTCAAATGACTGTCTTAACAGTGCACATGCTGTGATGACTTGCAGATGATTGTTTTTCAGTTTTTTTTTACTGGTCCATGCCAAGTTTGCAGTTATTTTTCCATCGAAGGGCCCTTCTTTAAGAGTTTTCCATTGGAAGATCATCCTGATTTTGTATTTTTCTTAACTAGCTGACACACCCTCTTTTCTTTATGGAACACGTGCATTCCTTAGCTGTTGACCAGAGGGAAGGTACCAGTTGGATCAAATAAACCAGTTTAAAATACCGGGTGACATGCAATTTTGGAACCTGTAGGTATTTTCTTATTTTAATATGGTGTGTATTAATGTGTCTTTTTGCCATGCCTGCTGGCCATCAAGCCCTGTCCTATCAAATATGAGTCACTCTAGTGAGCCGTAGAGAGCGGCCATCATTCAAGCGGCCATGAGGTTGTTTATGCCTTGCTTGTGCCTCCTCTGGGCTTGCTGCTGCTCTGGTAGTCCTTATACCCTGATTCAAGGGAATCTGGCTTATCCCCAAATTGGGACGGTAAGACAACCATTTTTTCTGTCTTTGACTCAAAAATACACAGCTTTTTTCCCAGCAACAGCCCACTTCACGTAGGGCATGGATTATTGAGGCAGTTTCTTTAAGGCTCTAACCCCCTGTTGTGGTAGTTGATGTGGGCACCTGCATCAGCAAAGGGCTTCCTTTGCTCTCTCCCTCTGCACACACTGTCAGATGCTTGCATAGCTGAGGGCTTCCTTCACTGGTTTGGAAGCTCCAGACCCATGTCCTTTGAATTTGATCTACTGGCCCATTTTGTCCTGCAAGTAGAGCATGGGAACAAAGCATCTGTCCAGGTCCACTACCCCTCCCCCCTCGATGGGCGAGCTAGTATAACAGTCTTCTCCCATGCCTCACAGTAGCTCTTCCCAGTGTCTGAGCTGCTAATAGTCATAATCTGTTCTTTATCCATCTATGCCACAGAATTGGAGGAGGCTTTCAGTTTTTGTTTTTGCTTATGCTTTTGTTTTATTGTCTTATTTTATATGTTTGCTTTAGCTTTGATGGCAAGGCAGATTTAGATATTTTGATTTGTTTTTTTCATGCGATACTAGTCTATCATCCTAAATGCGTGGAAAATAATCTGAAAAGTTGAAAAACGTTGGATCTTCACATGATATCAGTCTACATATCATGAAACCAGAGATGAAGACAGTTGTCCTAGCATTGCAGGGCCTACTTCCCACAGAGTTTAATATCCGTCTATGCAGACAATGTGGCTGTGGTGTGATATAGTAACAAGCAGGGGGGCATATGACATACCTTCTATGCCAGGAGACAATGATAGTGCAGGAATGGACAATTTCTGCACAATACTTTTTAGCTGCAATACACACACACAAAAAAAAAAAAGATGATTTAACTGCCAAGTGTACAGGTGCAGTAGGTATATCCTACTGCTTCACAAGTAGTCCGTCATCCTACAGGTGTCGTGCAATTTGCTTCATTTGCTGGGGGAAGCTTTGCTGCAACCTCTTTAGATCTCCGACCAACACCAAGTTCAGCAACAGCTTTTCCCTTTCACACCTTAGGGGAGAGTCTTCAAGAGATGTTGTGGTCAACCACTGATCAAACAGGTCAATTGTATGCTTTTTCCTTACTCTCTCTAATAATAATAATAATAATAATAATAATATTCCAGAAAAATTGCACAGAGCAACAGCCATCGTTGTACACCATACTGGTCCTGACAGTTGTGGTTCTTCTTGCTGTAACCTGACTTCAGAGCTTCTGGCTTCTAGATCACCTTCTGGATCTCCTCTCTCATCCATCTGATAGGACTCCCCAGGATGTCACATCCCTTTGACAAACCTCATGGTTTCTTCAGTTCCATTAATGGCTAGGGACCCAGCATGCCCCCCCCCCCGGGTTGTCTAGATTCTCATAGCATCTCAAAATCTTTCTACCCGAAAGCTGTATGAAGGCAGGTGGAAAATAATTTTTCTCTGTGAGCCACTCTAAGGAGGTTAGTCAGCTCTTTTCTTCCTATCATCCCAGTTTGATGCCAGATATAGGTTTTTTTTTCTACCATAAAAGTTCATTTGGCAGCCACATCCAGTTTTCACAAGAGATTTGACTTTCAACCCCTAGCCCCTCAAAAAGTTTGTAAAGTCTTCTTAAAGAGATGAAGAAATGTGAACTTCAGAGCAGAGCCAACGTAGCTCCATTTCCAGAGAAGGTCAAAGAGAACACATTGCACTGTTTAATGAAAGTGCAAATATTGGACCAAGTAGCTGATTCTAGAATGGATCTAGAATCTACCCCATTCCAGAAATTTTCAGAAGTAGCCATAGCTCTGGTGGAATGATCCCTGACACTCGAGTAGGGTTTTTACTGTTAGAATAGCAAAAGTAAATAGTTGGAGTCAGCCATCTAAAAATGATTTATTCAGATACTGCCAGACCATTTTTCTTACCATCATAAGAAACATACATTTGGTTAGATTTTCTAAAATACTAGTTTTGCCCAGATAATATTGTAGTTACCTGTGAATGTCCACAGTATGAAGAATCCTTTCTGTCTTTTTTTTTTCCAGGTCATGACAGAAGGAACAGTAGGAGAATTAATATACTGTTCAAGGGCAAATTCATAAGCAACCTTAGATATAAAGGAAGGGCTGGTTTGAGGACTTAACCTGTAGGACCTGTAGTTCAAATACTGCCTAACAGAAGTCAGAACAGTGTGCAGGACAGTATTTGAAGTGGGATATTTCAGAGAACAACTTGCTGCATGTTCTAAAGGAGATGGAGCTAACTTCTCCCATACAAGGCCATATCCCAAGAAAGTTCCAGTGCTTTTCTAACTGGTCTAATATGCAGTCTGTCACTCCCCTTTAAAAATTGTTTAACTTGAAATAAAAAAGAACGTAGGATCTACTAGCAGACAAACTGAAATCGCCAAGAGTTATACCTTACGTGTACAAAGTTCTAAATTCAGCAATTCACACAGGTACTGGAGAAGTTTCCCTATTATGTGTTCGAAGAGACTTTTCTTTGAACACATAATATTCCAACCCAAAACATCAAAAACACTAAACCACGAATGGCCATGTCTGCAAATTTTTTCTTAGGGAAAAAATTCAGTTGGCCATTCTCACGTTTTACCTCTTTCTCCAACGTTGAGCGATCTTGGAGTTGGCATATTTAATTAGTTGGGGTATGGGGGATGTGGAGGGAGAAGCCCCCCCCCCATTTGATTAGGATTGTGAAATTTATGTTGTTTGTTTGCGGCCTCATGAATCTTTTCCCTAGGAAAAATTTTGTGGACATGGCCATTTGCGGTTTAGTGTTTTCGATGTTTTGGGTTAGAATATTACACATTCGATGAAAACTGTCTTTGATTGCGTAATATAGACCCCTGGAGAACCGGTGGTATGGGTCCTGTTCTCTGCTATGTCACCAACAAAAAATCTTCTCCATATGTCTACATATGATTTTCTAAAAGCAGGGTTTCTTACCTCCTAAAAACACTTGTTGCACATCCTTGAAGAAAAGGTGCCTAAAGGAATCAAAAGCCTATCATCCATACAGTTAGAGTGAGACTTTGAAAGTTGGGATGAATCAAGGATCCCTTGTCCTGTGCGAACAAGTCTGTTCTCTGTGAAGGTTTTTGCTAATTGCCCTTGGCCAGGAGCATTAGAAGGAAGATCCAATGTTATCCAATGGAGAGGAATGTTGAAAGGGGCTGTATAGCTCAGGGAAATTAGTTGCCCATTTGCCCGCAATCACTAGCCAAGCATTTAAAATTTTAAATAGCAGCCAGGTGAACCTTGACTGTAAAACAAGTAGAACTCTGGTCAAAAATATTGTCCTAGAGATGTAACACAGCGGGAATAGGAGCAGAGTACAAATACATACCTTGGTAGGTTACCTAAATAGAAAAAATGTCCATTTGTTGTGATGTGTTTTTCTAGCAGCTGGTTTCTATTAAGGATTTGGACCACCCAGTCTTGATAAGATGAGTCCCCTGGTAGTTAAGGGACCTGCAAAACAAACGTGGTTAGCTTTAGTGAGTGCAGATCTGGATGAGGCTTTCTAGACAGATGAGACAGCAGATCTTTGTGAGGTCTGAAGACAAAGGGCTTCTGTAATAGTTGAAGCCAAAGCACACTGAAAACCTCAGCATTCACCTATCCACTTTTTTTTTTTAAATCAGTACCCTGAACTGTGGAGAACTCCACCTAAACAGCTGTGAGCATCTTACTCAAAGCCTGAGACTCTGTGACAGGATGATGGACTTCTGAGCTCTTGAATACTCTTTCTTAGGGGCTGCAGATACCACAGTGGAGTCTGCTAAAGATGCCTTATTCCAACATTGTTGATTTTTAGGAGGCCATGGGGTCTTGTTTGTTTGCCTCAGTATGGGTTCTATCATGTCAGACCCTTGCCAAGCTCTTTTCAAGACCAGCAATACCACTATGCAGTAGAACCACTCAAGAAGCTGGAGGTTTCAAGTGAAAAACCTTCTGGAGGATCTCTTCAGGGAAGACAGGATCAGTGGGTCAAGAACCCCTCTGAAGTCTTAAGACTGAGGACTTCTCCAAACCTAGGGTTATCAGGAGGAAATGTGGAGGAAGCTTTTCCTGCATCCAAATTTGTCTCCATTTAAGAAGCAGCTCTGTAGGGGAGTGCAGATGCTTCCATTAGCATCTCTTCTATCTGGACACTCATGGAGGGTGTCTGAGTGGGAGGAGGAGATGGAATCTGTGCTAGATACTGTCTTGTCTCTTCAGAAGTTTTCTATCTCATTGCCTGTCTAAAGCAAAGATGATAGGGCCAAGGCATTTGGCCATAGGGTGTCAATGGGTGAAACTGACACCATTGTTGTTTCCTCTGGGATAAGTTCCTATCTTGAGTATCAACTCTGTTTTGAATCCTGTTTCTCAGCTATTGACATTAAAAGTCTTAGCACAAAGAGAGTGTATAGCCCTGTAGACTTCAGTGTCAAGGGAATTGGCACATAGGGAATCTGAATAGCTTCAGTTCCAAGGCTGGTATTGGCTCTGGAGAAGGCTTTAGAGCAAACATCTCAGATACAGACAGCACCAAACAGCATACATGTATCATTTGTGTTGAAATTGTTGACAGGTACTCTGTGTTAAGAACTGAACCTTAATGACGGTCTACACTTCAAACATCCAGGCCAGAGTCATTAGTGTAGAGTGAGAGGACAGTGACACAGTTAATGGTGAAGTATCTGAGGTAGGTGATAGGATGCACATTGTGGAACAGTTAAAGAAATGAAGATGTTAGTGCAGAAGCCAAAGTAACTCCAAATGCAGACAAGGTCAAAGAGAACAGATTATGATGGCTGTGTGATGTGTGCAGTAAAGCAGATGACAATCTGATGACGATTGGGAGAGACAAGAAGAAGGCAAAAGGAAATGAGGGCATCCAGCAATGAGATAGATGGTATATGTGAGAAAAACCATGCCACAGTTTGTCATGACCATTGAAGAAGGTAGAAGAGTGGCACTGAATTGAGATAGATAGTAGCAGTTGACGAGACAATCCAACCCTATGTAGAAAATGGGAAAGAAGGGTTTGTTGGTGGTGGCAATCAATAAATGTAATCTGTCTGTATTTATTGATTGAGTTTGTTAGTTGGGTAGAGCACTGATCATAGCAGAACAATTTCAGTCTCAGCTTGGGTTGTACAGAAAATCAACTGTAGATATATATATATATATATATATATATATATATATATATTTCTCGTCCACAATACGAAGAAAAGGGGGGAAAAAAATCAAGCGATTTATAAACAATATATGCAAACACAAATATGTGCAAGTTTAAATGCATTGGTTGTCTGAATTAGAACCTTAGGAGATGAAGTACAGATGAAAAGATGCAGGATGTGATGGATTTATGACAGTGGTAGAAAGGTCCTGCCTGAGGGAGTTTATATTGTGCTTATTTTTGGAGACAAGTAGGAGGATCTACTTTATAGATGGGAAGGGAGATATATTCCTAAGGTTTGCGGGCTAGAATGTAAAAGGAGTGACATCAGGATTGTGAACAGCTCTTGAACCATGTATATATCTGTTTTGCTTCTTTAGAGCTCTTCCAAATCCCCAGTATTTCTTCTCTGTGGAGATTTAATTTTCTTTTTTAGACATTTCCTGTTGCCATGTAACTTTTCTTGAGAAGTATAAATAGAGGATCCTGTCTGTGTAAATCTTGTCTGTCACAATTTCCCCATTCTCTGTTTTCCTTTGACAGTACTGGTTGTGACACTTAATCTTCTTGTAATTTCATTTTCTTAATCTTATACACGTCTGTGATTTCTCCTCTACAGCTTTCAGTTTTTCTCTTGAGTAACACAGAACTTTGGTTCATCTACTTGCCAACCTTCTCTAGATTCAGGTTCTAAACTAGTAGCTTTTTGTATCCTTACTTTATATCCTACCTAGTTTTTTTTATCCTTACTTTATATCCTACTTTAAAACCTGGTAGACTTCTCAGCCAATTTCATTTCAGCATTCCTTTACTTGTATGAGTTTTCAGGCATCCATAAAACAACTGAAGTAGATAATGTGCTTTTAAAACTTCTGACCTGTGCCAACTGAGCTAGTGAGAGAGGCATTACAATGTACAATGAGAGAAGGCTGGACAAAATCTTTAAGTTAATAGACTAGTCTTGGGTTGTTTGGGGTAGAGGATAAGGTGTAAAAGTGCAATGATTATAATATGTGTAGAGTTCAGATGTTTTCTATTAGGTTTGCATTGGTGAATGTCTGGATTTGTCCTTGGCTTAATCTAATAGCATTTTTTGTAACCAAGTGGGCTTTTAAAAATATGATACCACTGTGAATGTAATGAATAGTTTTCCTTTAGGAAATAAAGGTTCAGTGTGAGTTCAGAAGTCTGGATCTGAGGGCAGCTGTACATTCTGTTCTGACATTTCCATGGAAACAGCTGACTACAGGTGAAAGCAATAAATCTCAAGAGGTCTGGACATTGTTTGCTGAGAGAAAAGTAAAATTAAAAGGTACAAGGATAAGCAGCTTGGTAAAAAATAAAGTTTGAAGTTATTGGACGTGAATAAGAGCAGCTTTTTTATCTCAAAATACTTTGATGCATTTACTAAGAGCAGTATATAATTTACTTTTATCTAAAGACAGCCAGTGCACTTTTTCTTAAGGCTAAAAGTTAATGTTTTCTGAAAGCATATAAGCTGTTTTTCACATCTGGGAAGGGAATAAAATAAGACAAGAATAGACAGCAATTAGTTTAAGTAGAAGCACAGGCTGTAACACACCTAAGCATGAATAACCTCAACTTTAGGTTGACATAATACCTGTGGGTGCAGCTGCCAATTTGAGACAATTGTTCTTGTCAGGATGGTTAGATAGGTTCATAGATAGGTTGATAGGTTAGTACTAGGCTAACTGCCCTTGCGAGACATTTTTAAGCCTAGCCAATTATCCCCTGTGAGATTCAAACCCTGTATGTTGTGTTTTTAAGGCAAACACCTTAACCATTATGCACCCTCCCAACTCTATTATTTGAAGGCGTATATGGTTTTGTGCATTTGCTTTAAATTAATAGGTTCTAGGGTGTTGTGGGGTTTTCTTTTTTGTTTGAGGGTTTTCTTTAAAACAAAAAGCCTTGTAAAATATGACATAGGTTCATATGGAGGTGACAAGAAGCAACTATATGAAGGAACAAGCTGCCAGACAAGTGAGTGCATGTAACACAAAAGATGGAAACAGACATTTGAAAAAGCTGTCATATGTAATAGGTGGGAATAATAACTTCGTATCATAATGGCTGCACTGTCCATATTATTTTGGAAAGCGAATGGCCTCACAGGTGTATATACAAAAAGTAAGAGTACTGAGTTATATTAAGAAATTCATAGCACAAATAGCAGTTCTATAGGAGACAATTTGGAAAGGAAGGAGCAGGTGAATTTGATAAAGGATTTTATGATAGATATTCAGCAGAACATCAGTGACTAAGGAAAATTAGAATATTTTTGATTCTTAGAGGCGCTCCAGTAGTGATAGAAGAAGAAAAATATATAATAATGGTAGTTTTGTGGTACTAAGGGGGAAAAGATAATAATGGTAGATTTATGATACTAAGGGGCTACTAGCAAGGGAGGAGGATTACACTGGCATGTATTTATATTCCATTTAAAACTGCTATTATGGAGCCTAACACAATTTTGGAAGAGATCAACTTTCAGCAGGGAATATTACTTATAGGTAGGGACTGGAACTTAACATGCAACAGTGAGGATATATCTGGGGGACTTGGAATGGAAAATATAATGAGAGAGTGTAGATTTCTGAAGAAATGTGTGAAACTGTATGGTATAGAAAATGTGAATTCAGAAGTGGGATCTCCGATAATTTACTTATTATTCCCTAAGGCACAGTAACTGGGGTAGACCAGACAGAAATTATATATCTGAAGTAGTTAACTTCATTAGCTCAGCAACCTGTGGGTATTGGATCCGTCCTCGGATCCGAGCCGGCAGCTTTCCAAGCTAAAAGATCCGAGCTCTCAGCTCCTCCCCTTACCCATAATGCCCTGCCACCTCCCTCCAGTCCTCAGATCTCGTTTGCCGCAGCTTCTGATAGCTTCTAGCAACGAGCTCTTGGCGTTGGGTGTAAGTTTAGAGAAACTTTTAAACTTTAAAAACTCTTTTTCTAAGTTCTTTTTGTGTGTTGAGTGAGTGTAGTGGGCCCTTAGTTTCTGTCTATATACCTCGTTATCTTCCCTTGTGGTAATTTAGTGTTAAATTTAATTTTTCCCTCCCCTTTACAGTGTGTGTGGTCGTGCGATGGCTGAAGGGCCTAAGGCCATTTTTTCAAAATGCACTGAGTGTGGCCATAAGCTGTCCCCAGCGGATGGCCACACTCAGTGCTTTCTCTGCCTAGGGGTAGGCCACTTGTCTTTGGGCTGCCAAGTATGTGCGGCCTTCAACCCCCGGGCTTTGAGGGATAGTAGGAATAAGTTAATCCTGGCAGGCCTTTTGCCCGCGGATTCTTCTTCCTCCTCTCTCTCTAAGGCACCAGCCGTGGCCGCGGCTGTCCTGCCTTCAGTTCCCCCTCCCCTGACTGGGACTCAACCTCCCTCTTTGTCTCAGGGAGTGGGGGACTCTTCTTCTAGAGAGAAGAGGCATAAGGATAGGTTACGGCATAAAAGCCATAAGAGGCAGGCAGAGTCTCATCCCTCTGCTCCTCCAGCTAAGGTAGCTAGCCCTCCCAGGAGGGTCTCTGGGTCTCCGCACTCACAGCTCCGTTCCCCCCGCTTTTCCCTGGAGCCGGAGGAGGAGTACCGGTCTCCTTCTAGGTCTTCGAGGCAGCCTTCCCGGCCTGCTTCGGCAACCTCTTTGAGGTCCACAAGAAGCATGTCTGACGCTGATTTGGACCGGATGATATGTCGATTCTTGCAGGCCCAGATGCCCCAATTGCTCCTTCTCCGATTCGTTATCGGGTTTCGGAGTCTTTGGATCCGAGCCGTCTCGGACCCGGGGAGTCGTTGGCACCGACAGTGGTGGCTACTTCGCCGACAGTACACTCGAACGTGTCGGATCTGAGCTCTCTGGGCCGAGAGCTGAGCTTCGGAGCCGCAGAGGTGAGTATGTCTTCGGCTCCGTTCCAGTTGGAGCTCACTCCCCTTTCGGGTCTGATCGCATCGGCTCTGACACCGGTCCTTGCGTCGGAGCCGAGGGGGCTGCTCTCGCAGCCAGGGGAGAGTGGGTCACCCTCAGCTTTTGACGTAGTGGAGAGGGTTCTGTCGAGAAGTTCCAGGTCCCCGGTCCGGGCTATGGATCCACCCGTCACTCCCGTGCATTTGGGCCTATCTTCCATCGTCCGGCCCCAGGGGCAGCCTGCGTCGGCGCTCCATTTGGTTCCTGTAGGGGAACAGGACCCCGTTGGTGAGTCCTCCTCGGATAATCCCTCCGAGGAGTTGCCTCACAAACGAAAGTGCAAAAGGAGGCACATGGAATCCCCTGAGTCCCTCACGGAGGACACAGACTTAGAGGAAGGGGAAGGTTCCCCAAGGTCACCCCGTGAAGACATCTCCTTCGGAGACATTATAGAAATGCTACACATCATAGGGGGGTGGTCTGCCCAAAAACCTTCCTCCAATGAGTCGGTGTTTCTGGAAGCATTTGACGCAGGCCCGTCTACCTCTTGGGTGTCCCCCCCCGGCTGTTCCCCCTGGTAGACTTGATTATTACCAGGGCTTGGAAGGAGCCGGACACCGTGGAGCCAATCCCTAAAAGACCAGACAAAATTCTCAGCCCCCCTTCTGACAGACGGGCGTGGAATAAAGGGTCCCCAGTTGATGCCGTGGTGGTGGCGGTTGCCACTAAGAAGGAACTAGCACAGGAAATTTCCTCGGTCCATCCTCCTGATAAGGAATCTCGGATGATGGACCGTATTGGAAAGCGGATGTTTTCTTCAGTTACCTTTTCTATAAGGGCAGTGAATTATCTGGCACACGTCATCAGGCTCCAGCGGGACTTGATAAAGGAATACGCTGGAGCTCCCCCAGAGTCCATGGCGGCCGAGGACAAACGGACCTTTTCTGCTCGCATGGCCACTCTAAAGTCAATTTCTAACACTTCCATGCGGCTCCTGTCCCATGCCACGGAGGGGGCAGCTAGAGCTATCAGAGAGGGGTTTGCCTTATGGTGCCACGCCTGGCTTCGCCTTTGTGACTTTTTGGAACCCTTCAAGGCGTTTTTCGCTAACGCTTCCTTTGGTTCTACGCTATTCGGCAAAACTGTCCGCAACACGCTGCTCCAGAGTGAGAAAGATGGAAAGACGCTGTCTGCCATCGGGATCCGCTTCTCTAATCCTCAAAGGTACTTCTCAAGGAACCAGAGAGGACAGAAGAATATGTGGTTCCGGAAGTCCCAGCAATTCCGTCCCGCTCTGGACCCCTCGCCCTTCAGAGGCAGAGGAGGACAAAGTGGACGCCGGCCCAGAGGCAGAGGGGGGGGCCGAGGAATTTTGGGTCCAGAGAGCCCTTCTCAGACCAGCCCGCGCAACAGCCCTGAGGGCTTGCCCGGCTGTCCCTCTCTGGAGGCAGTTGGGGGACATTTTTCGGAGCACCTACAAAGTTGGGAGTCCATTACTACAGATCATTGGGTGCTCCGAATAATATCCAGAGGTTACTCTATTCCCTTTCTGCATCTTCCCCCTTTAATGAAGTGCCTTACCGATGTCCCACCTGATCAAAGGGAGGCGGCGGCTTCAGAAATTTCGAAGTTGCTAAAAAAATGGGCCATCCAGCACGTCCCCCCAGAGCAGTCCGGATTAGGCAATTACTCCAGGTTCTTTTTGGTGCCAAAAAAGACGGGGGACTTAAGGCCAATTCTGGACCTGTCATCTCTAAACCTGTTCATTGCCAAGGAGAAATTCCGGATGGTCACTCTGCAATCTATTCTCCCTCTCTTACAGGAGAACGACTGGATGTGCTCCATAGACCTCAAGGATGCGCACTACCATATTCTCATGGACAGACAGTCCAGAAGGTTGCTCCGCTTTAGGCTAGGAGCCAATCACTTTCAGTTCAGGGTTCTTCCGTTCGGCCTCACCACAGCCCTCAGGGTGTTCACCAAGGTCATGGCAGTTGTAGCAGCCCACCTGAGACTTCAGGGTATTCAGGTCTTTCAATACCTGGACGATTGGCTCCTCACCGCCCCCACCATGCATCTGCTTTGCTCCGCCAGGGATTACTTCCTAGCCACGGCCCAGAGTCTAGGCATTACTGTGAATCTTCAGAAGTCGTCTCTGCATCCTGTGCAAGTTCTGGACTTTATAGGGGCCAGGATAAATACGTGCCAAGCCAAAGCTTTCCTAACTATGGACAGGTTGCGCAACTTGTCACTACACATAATGACACTCCTGCAGTCTCCAGCCCCACGTGCAGAGTTGGTCCTGAGAGCCCTGGACTCCATGGCAGCAGCCATAAGCTTGTCACCTTTAGCAAGATTGCATATGAGAATTCTACAGTGGACTCTTCAGGTTCAGTGGTCACTGCCGGAGGGGAGACCGTTTGTGATGCCTCAGCCCCAAGCCACGTTGACCTCGGGTGGGGGGGCATTCTGTGGGCAGAACCGTCCAGGGCACGTGGACTCCCTTAGAGACCGTTCTGCATATCAGTGTCCTGGAGATGAGGGCGGTGCTTCTAGCGTTACAAGCCCTTCAAAACCTTCTTCCTCTGGGGACTATTGCAATTCAGACAGACAACATGGCGGTAGTCTGGTATATCAACAAACAGGGAGGCACCAAATCTTACCCTCTTTGTCGAGAGGCTATGAGAGTTTGGGAGTGGGCGATTTCCACCAACCGCTTTCTGATAGCAATGCACATTCCGGGTCAGTCCAACCTTTTAGCGGACAAGCTGAGTCGCTTGATCCTCACACCTTACGAGTGGTTTCTAAACCCATCAGTAGCGAATCAGATCTTCCTCAGATGGGGTCAACCTTGCTGCGATCTTTTTGCTTCTCCTTCAAACACAAAATGCAGCGAGTTTTTCGCTCTGATTCTCCCTATGGGGGAGAGCCCCAGAGATGCCCTGGTGCATGCTTGGCCCCCCAGTCTCCTGTATGCTTATCCTCCTCTTCCGCTGATGACAAAATTTCTGCAGAAAGCTCATCGGTTGGGGAGCAAAATAATCCTCATAGCCCCATTCTGGCCTCACCAGATCTGGTTCCCTTACCTGCGGTCTCACAGTGTAGTTCCTCCTTGGATCTTGGATCCCATTCCGGATCTGATCTCTCATCCTGTGGGATTACAGCCCCCAAACCTGGGCGACCTCAAGCTCATGGCTTGGTTGATCCAGTTCCACTAATCGCAAGGACTCCCGGTATCTCGTCCCCCATAAAATCTATTCTGGTAGCGGCGCATAAACCTTCTACTAGTAAGATTTACAGAAGTAAATGGAAGAGTTTTCCCATATGGGCAAAAAATAGAGATTTAGATCCTTTTACTGCTCCCATCCCAATGGTTCTTGACTTCTTGTCCCATATCTTTGACCAAGATGCTAGTGCCTCTACAGTCAAGGTTCAAATGGCAGCTATTTCCCATTTCCACATTGGGGATAACCTTGGCCCCTTAGCTTACGCTAAGATATGCAAAACTTTTTTGAAGGGCACTTTTCTGTTGAAACCTCCTGTCAAGAATTCAATCCCACCTTGGGACTTAACCTTGGTTCTTCAGGTGTTGACTGGCCCACCCTTTGAACCGGCGGCTTCGGTTGAGTTAAAATTTTTATCTTGGAAAACGGCCTTCCTGATTGCAGTGACTTCAGCCAGGAGAGTATCTGAGCTTCAAGCCCTTTGCATGAAACCCCCGTATCTGGTCTTCCATAAGGACAGAGTGTCTCTCAGGACTATAACCCTTCTTTCTTGCCCAAGGTAGCCTCTGAATCCAATATCAACCAATCCATTAATTTGCCTGTATTTTTCCCCAACTTTCAGAACAAAGGAGAATACAGATTGCACTTATTGGATGTACACAAACAATTGCATTTCTACTTGCACAGGACGGCTACTACTAGGAAATCAGATCAACTGTTTGTTTCTTTCGCTAAACCATCTTTGGGTAAGCCTATTACGAAAGTTACCTTGGCCAGCTGGATATCCCAATGCATCAGGCACGCATATTTAGTCTCCGGCCAGCCTGAACCCTTGGGGGTCCATGCCCATTCTACCAGGTCTGTGGCTACTTCTGCAGCATTCTGGTCGAGAGTACCTCTTGACGACATCTGCTCAACAGCTACTTGGTCCTCTTCTCATACCTTCATTTCTCATTATAAATTGGATCTGATATCCAGGAGTAGGGCATCATTTGGCTCCGCAGTGCTCCGGAATATCCTTCCTTGAGGTCTGCCCAAGGATTTAGGTTGCTGGGGACTTTGTTCCCCAGGTTGCTGAGCAAATGAAGTTAACTACTTCAGATAAAGAAGTTATGTACTCACCATAACGTTCCATCTGAGTAGGTAACTTCATTTGTCTGCAACCGAACCCCCCTCCTTCCCCCTAACCTGTTTTATGGTTATTCCATCACGCAGGGTTTCACCTGGTCTTGCATTTGGTTAGGGTTCCTCTTTTCGAGGGTCATAGTCTGTTTCTTGTTTGGCAAACTCGATCTGAGGACTGGAGGGAGGTGGCAGGACATTATGGATAAAGGGGAGGAGCTGAGAGCTCGGATCTTTTAGCTTGGAAAGCTGCCGGCTCGGATCCGAGGACGGATCCGATACCCAAAGGTTGCAGACAAATGAAGTTATCTACTCAGATGGAACGTTATGGTGAGTACATAACTTCTTTTTCATAGGAATGTGTGCATTTAATTGAAAGTTTTGACACACATTCAGTAACTATTTCAGATTATGTGCTAGTAACAACTAGTATACAATTCAGGGAAATAAAGTAAAAACGAGACACTGTCAGTTCCCCACATACCTGTTAGAGGAATTTAAGGAATGGGTAGTAGAAATTATTCAAGAATTATTTATGAAGATAGAAATTTCTTCAGAAATTATAGCCAGGGAGTGGGATAAAATGAAAGTGGGATTTAAAAATTGGATAAAAATAAAAGAAAAAGAGATATATTATTAAGTAACAAGAATTATTCAGAGGGGCTATCAAAGGTTAAAGTATTGCAGAATAAGAGGAATCTCACCAAAAAAGAAGACATGACTGCAGAGTGTTAGAGAAAATAAGAGAGTATTTGGGTAATATGCATGAGTTTAGAAAAAGCACAAAAACTTTTCGCATGGCGACTTAGGCAACAGACAGTAGAAAGGATTTTTTCCAAACATAAGGAGCCTTTAACAAGAAAAAGAATCATAGCTCCTGCAGAGGTATTAGAGATCATTTGGAAATTTTATTTAAATCTGTATAAAGTGGAGAAATGTGGAAATCAAGAAAGACCAGAAATGGAAATATTTATAGAAAACCTAAATATACCAAGGTTAGAGGTAGATGAGGCTCAATAATTAACAGTTAAGATAGGAAAAGATGAGATAAAAAATGGTATAATCAATCTGCAGGAACATCTTCAGGAATAGATGTTGTTTCTGTGGAAGTTTAGAAGCTAGAAGGGAGGAAAGTTATAAAGATACGGAAGATTTTGTTTAACAATATTTTAAAAGGAGGAGAAGCATCAAAATCCTAGAAAAAAAGCTGCAATATATAAAGACAGTTCAGACACAACTTCATATAAGTCCATTTCAGTTTTCAACCATGATTAAAAATTGTTTGTCTATATTAGCTTATGGAATGGCAAAGGTTTTGCCAAAATTGATAAATATGGATCAATGTGGTTTTGTGGAGGGGAGACAAATATTTGGCAACATTAATAGAACAGTGATGATCCAGAGGGATGCAGAATGTTAGAAATTACTGCAGTTTGTTGGGTCTTGATGCAGAGAAATCATTTGACAGATTTAGTGATTTTATGAGTAGGGCAATGAAAGCATTTGCATGCCTTGATACAATAATATGGTTAATGAAGAGGATATATGAGAGATCAGAGCAAAAATCAAAGTGCGAGTGTTCCTCTTTGATTAGTTGCATCTGAACAGAGGAGCCAAGCAGAGGTGTCCTTTTCCCCCTTTGCATTATATTTAATGCCACTGGCAAAAAAATAAGGGACACAGAAATTCAATGCTATAATTGGTATGGTAAGCAAGAAAAGTTAGATTTCTTTTGAAAAAATTATTTGTACCAGATAAAACCAGAAAAGGATATCTTAGTGTTGTGAAGCATTCTGAGATAGCGTGGAGTCTTTTCAGAATATAAAATGAATGAAGGTAAAACAAAGGCTATAGCTGTAAAATATGTACCCACACATGAACTGGTTCAGCAGTACCAGTATTTATGGTGACATTGTAAAATTAATTATTTAGAAGTATGGGTTAAAATTATTCTGTTAATGCAGCTAAGGATATGTGGGAAGAGACTAAACAAAAGATAATACAAAAAAAATAAAAAAATGTAAGCTCTTGTTCATGGCTGTGGATAGCAAGATACAAACAGTGAAAATGTCCCTTTAGGTTTATGTAGAGATCAGGCATGTTTTTATCAGTCAGAGGAAAAGTAGATACTTAATAGAGTTGAAGGTTTTTATTTAGGAAGGGAAGAGGGCAATGGTCAAGTGGAATAAGTTGATCCTTCCAGTAGAACAAGATGATGTAAGGATTACCTGATTTGAAGGGATATTTTAGAATTTCCACAGTTAAGGTTGATATACTTAACACAAGCAGAAAGCTATAATTCACAGTGGAAAGTGATGATTATGAAGCGGAGGGAAATTCAGGAATAAGAAGTGAGTGGGATTTTGTATGCAGATCTTTAAGGAGATAATGAATAAAATCCACACAAACTATAAAAACACAACAAAGACGAATGATTCCAAGGAGTCAAATCCCACACCATTATATTTATCTAGAGCTTTTGTTCCAAAAATAAGGACTTCTTCAAAATTTCTTCTGAAGAAGTCCTTACTTTTGGGACAAAAGCCCTAAGTAAATGTTACGGTGTAGATTTGACTCCTTGGATTCCTTCATCTTTGTTGAGATCTTTAAGGAGAATAACAATAGTCATACCAAATGTTATATAAATAAAGCAGCAGAAAGTGTTCTAAAGAACTATGCCAGCATGAGAATGGAGAAAGGAGATTCTGCTGGTGGGGATGACTGCAATTAGGGGTACGAAAATAGATGAGGGGGCTGAAATTTATTGGAGAAAAATGGCAAAGGAACCAAGGTATTGGGAGCAAATAACTAGAGAGGGAAAGATAACAGAATGGGAAAAGGCCAAGAAGACATC